>NW_015373962.1:665501-793854 GCF_001272555.1 Dufourea novaeangliae
GCTATGTAACACTATCGGTACTAAAATCCCTCGGCGGATGACTTCTTTCTTGAGTCTAAACCTATAAAAACTAAGTTCCCTCGTCGGTTGTCTTCGTTCTTCAGCTTAGAACTAATATTATCTTAATATTGTAATTAATACGAATTAATGCTATTAATACAAAATAACTTAAACTAAACGCAACGTAGTCCACTAATACTCAAACGAAAGAGATAGACGGAATGAAAAAAGTTCCATCGATCATTTCGTTTACACACCTAATATTCTATATACCAAGCAGTTATTAAGTCTACGATGAACCACGTTAAACTACAGTATGAACAAGTATCGCGATCAAAGTGTTGCCAGAACCTGGTTTAAGAAAATAGGAAAGACGGGCGCAACCTCGCAAACCCGAATCCATCTCTCACTTTCCAGGCCCTTTGGGCTGGTCACCTACGTACCAGACCCGAGCACAGGTCATGACCAAGTATGGTAGTGCAAGCGAGATCCCCTGTAAAACAGAGTCCTTTTACGGAGCAGACTCCCGTCTACTCCGTAGGCGGGTACGTTGTACCCAGGCGCGCACGAGCCTTTACTCCAAATCCTACTTACCAGGCAAAGACTAAACACGTCCGATATCTGGCTTCTCAATAGAAACCAGAGGGATCGGCAAACAGTCTTAGTGCACAGGCCCACTGCCCGTACCATAATAGGTACAGACCCACTGCCCATACCCCAAGTCTGTGTAGAGAAATCAACGAGCAAAATGAATTAATAATAACTTGGTATGCACAATGGCTGATCACAATTTAAGTCTATTAATAGATAGACTAAAATTAATAATAATGATTATCAGTACGATGTGATGATGTATATGAATATAACAATGAATATCGAATTATGATTTAAGTTTAACTTACAGTAACTTAACGCAGTGGTAGACGCATTGAGGATGTAGACGTTGATCGATGTTTTCTTTCGATGGAACAACTGTTTGGAAAAATATTTTTCATTGTACAATACACATAGAATACATAATATGTACATAAGAAGATAAATATCGAACATCTGTAACATACAAGAGATTAGTAACAAGAGAGGGAACACAACAATATGCACATTAAATAGATTAATAATATGCACAGTTAATAGATTAATAATATGCACAGTAAATAGATTAATAATATGAGCAGTAAATAAATTAATAATATGCACAGTAAATAACAGGTTCCTTTATACGGTGGTTGTCGAATGCCTGCAACACACAATAGGTTAGTAACAAGAGGAAGAACGAGTATGAGACACGCGTCCACCCTCCGCGACGGCTCACGATAAAGTGAGGAAGCTAACGCCGTTCTGTATTGGGCGTACGTAGGTTATTACGCAACAGCTAGTTTCTTTGTTACGTTTACTTGAGTTCAATTGGTTTTGCCGGCTTGAACGACCTTCCTCCTTGAACGACCCAAACACCGGATGGTACGACTAGGTACGACCATGGTACACGGCGTACACTTCCCTGTGTGGCGGGGAACAGAATACACCCACGGTAATCCCTGCCTGTCGTAAGAGGCGACTAAAAGGGACCGTTGGGATCGCGGGACTATGGTACCCGCGGTCCGGAGGAGGGGGAGCTCTCTGCTCCCCCACCACAGAGATGGCGCTCCGCCGTCAACTGGCGGAGCCGGCGCTGGGGAGGTACAGGTTGTGTTCGCAAGAGATCCCGGTGCCTCCCCGCAGAGCGCCGAGCCCGGCCACCGTGAGGTTTTAGTGGGTATTCCCCCTGGGCTTCGCCCTATTGGGGGTGAGTCCCACACTACCCCCGCCCACTCCTCCCACATTGGGGGAGGGCGGGGGTGTGCGTAAACGCATTCCCTCACAAAAAAAAAAAAAAAAAAAAAATGGTACACGGCGTACACGGCTAGGTCAATAAACTGTGTGACGCACATCACTAGCGCGTTAGACCGACGGAGAGCACCGATACCGCGGCTTGCTCTACCGCTCTCGCTCTCTCCCGTTCGCCCGCTCCGACCATCTTCGGCATCGTTCGGTACGCGTCGACATCGACGGAGTGCACCGATACCGCGGCTCGCTCTATCGTTCTCGTCTGTGGTTTTACAACATAGCGCTATAGGCGATGGAAATTAAATTCAAAAGCCCATAACAGCTTATAGCTAAAGGCATTATCCACAACAATAATTTTTTAATTTTAATTATGATTAATAGAAACTTAGATACAGAGTAATTTATAATATATCTGAATATTGTAATCAATTTTTACGTTGTATAAATTAATTTATACATTTTAGTAATAAAATTATTAATAAAATGTTATTACATTACATATTATTACACAAATACCATGTATCTATTGATGTTTAGAGAAAATATTTACTTAATTGTTTTATTCAAATTTATTTATGGTGTTTTACCTTAGATATTTGATCGGTACTGATATTAATGAATGTAGTGAATGTTATGCACCTCCAAGGCATAGCTATACCATCTGGTAGGGTGCCGAAACAATTGTCTGTTATTTGAAACTGCATTGTCGCGCACTCTACGAATTTTCATGGAAGTTTGTTTAACTCAAACGATAACGAATAAGTATTAACGATGTTTAACAGCTGCAGTTAGTCACAGTTAGCCATACGGTTTGCCTGTAAACATAGCCTTTTAACTTGTTTCAAGGCCTGTAAGAATGAATAACGTTGAAATCGAAGACTTTTATCACCACGATTTCACTACGGCTTCGGAATGGGAGGTGTTCATAGCACGTCTCGAAGAAATTATGCACGAATGGAAACTAACCAGCACGAAAATTGGTCGTTGTTTAAAGTCAGGAGATTTTGTCAACTGTCAGTGGAATGAAAATTCCGAGAAACTTCATTTTGCTGGTTTGTATGCACTCTTTGTTCTGCTAGAATCAAAATATCATGCATTCAAAATATGCCATATGTTCTTTTTGGTACATGGATTAGAAGAGTTGGTCCAAATAGAATTATTTTCTTCATTTTAGATTCAGAATTCACGTTGAAGCATTTTAAGTTGAAATTGGAAAATGGGGACATAGACAGTCCTTTGGATGAAAATGAGGAAGAGAAAGTACAGTGTCATAGAGATGTGATAAATACGTCAAATGATTTTGCCAGAATGGATGAAAATCATTTAGAGATAGCTTGCTACTATGGCATCAGAGAGTTCCTTGTCTTACAGTCTACTAAAAGAGAATCTGTGACAGATGAAACTAAAATTAAAATACTACTCAGCTCTTTAACAATTGCAGCAGCTAATGCCAATTGGTAACTAGAATCTTTCTTTTTTCAATGTTAATATAGCAACTACATAACATTTGATAAATACTTGTAGCGATATACCTACCCTGGTGCAAGTGCAAGAATCATGGCAAAAGATGTACCTGGGAACTAGTATTGGGAAAGGAATTTGCAGTCATTTTGACATGGTGCACTTGAAAAAGATACCGCCTCATTGCAAATACCTCACTGGTAGGAATATAGTTTGTAAAACAGAAGCATAGAAGTAATTATAACACTTACATTCTTCAGAACAATATTTATAGCAGCTGTTTTACAAATAAGAATTATTTCCAGGTTTACTTGCTTTGTTTAAACAGAAGGCAGGAGAATCTTGTGGAGTAAGGCTAGATCCAGTAATGATATCGGTGAGGTTCTCTTATCTGTTGAAAGATTGGACCACTAGTACATGGACGCAAGAACCTCCAGACTTTGATTTCATGCAAGGAGAAACATTAGGCGTAGCTGAATTAGGCAAACTTCCATTTGGAGCTACATATGATCCTATCGCGTAATATTCTTGTCTTTTAAGAGGAGATATAATTGAGATACTTACCAGTTTAAAATCAACCAATTGTTTGTTCCAGGGAGCTCCATTTATTTACTACATGGCCGGAAATGTTGGAGAGCGTGGTAATCGACAGTGAAGGTTTTACGGACTTGGAGCCACAGTTGGCACTTGAATGGTCTGTGCAAGTAACAATGATATCTTCGCCGGCTTGTCTACTCGGGGAATATTTAACAGACTTTTTGCACGTTTGTAACAACCCGAAAACTATAGTAGATTTGCTTGGAGACGCTGTGATATATTCTCAACAAGAAGAGCAATCATTGAGTTCGGTTTTTAATATACTGACAGAGTCCAGAATACCTACTATTTCAGCAGTGGTTAGCAAAGCGACTCCGAAAAAGAATACTAACGTGGAAGGACCTATACAAGAGGAGATATTGTTGTCGATATTATATTTTCTATTTCCTGATGCGGATAAGAACACTGTAAGTAGTTTTTTTTTAACCCTGGAGCGGTCGTACAATATTTATGGGACATCTAATAAATTATAGCATAATTTTTACTTTCATTAATGTCTTTCTTCGAATTATACTAAAATCTATTGACTTGATCCCTTTGTGTAAGACATCACGTAGCTTTTCGAGGAATCTTTCAAGATCCTCTTGAGAATAATTATTATGCGGTCTGTCCAGGGTGAACTGACAACTGCATAAAAACAAAATGAGAAAAGCTATTGAGAAATAATGGTATTAATTAATCGTTTAGAAAACTCCATATGGCGACGTGAGTACCTGCAACGTGGACGAGGATCAGTGGAAAGGAGTCAAAACTTGCGCCATGGACAGTTTAGTATGGCGCCTCTCTGTTGTCGCTGCACATTGTACACACAATCTTGGAGGTGTGGTTGCCCTAGCACAATTGTGGTACGAGTTTGTGCAAGAGATCAGATTTCGTTGGGAAAGAAGCATTCTCATACCTGGGTAAGTATTGCACGTTATATTAATTAATTGCACAAGTAAACGATTCCAGTACCGGCAGTCGTAGAAAGTACGATGCATACGGAAAACGTGAAACTTTATTAACTTTTCTTTATTGAATTGAGATTTATAAGAACGCATGTTACAGCGATACTTTTTAGGATCTATGCATTCGATTTTAATCTTTTATTCTAATACTGAACTTACAAAATAGTTGCTATGTAAAAATATACAAAAACATTTTCTTTTTAAAAGAGAGGTCTCTCCTTACCAAAATATTATCGCATGTTAAGAAATATTTTGTATGTCAGTACATTTCTCTTGCACAAGTATAAGAAAAAGCACGAAACGTCGACACGATACGGATCTCGATAGACGATTTCTTTATGATACAGTCTTTGGACAAAAACACATCCATCACACGTAACGCGTTGATCCCGGCTCGTGTTGCCACTTACGCCTAAAATTGTTTCTAGAGATCGTGTGCCCGAGCGAATCGAGTCCTCGGCGTTTGATTCAAGCACACACAGTATATACGTGTTCCTGACGTGCAGCTTACTTTGCGTCAATTCTCTTAAAGCTATACGTTTAGAACGTCCTCGTTCGCGTTACTACGTTCGCGAGTTTATTACACGGTAATACACGCGAAAACGTAGATCCACTATCGTTAAGCTAATGAACGCTATATACTACGCTATTCGCGAACTCTCTGTTTTTTTTCTTTTTATTTTGAAAATGTCATGTCGCACGTTATACCTAGACTAAGCAGAGGGAACAGTCGTGCACCGACTGAGATAATGTCACTTGAACACGTTTGAGCAAAACCGTACGCAGGCGGCGTGTCGCGCTAGAGAGGCATCAGACCAGTCCTCGTGGTCGGATTGCGCGCCATGTATATGTCCATATCGTGATCGGTCCAATTGTTTTCTTCGTAATTATTCAGAGTATGCGTCGAGTCGGCGATGCTGTAGCGGCTACCAGGTCGCGGGGGATTTTGTTCCAGGGTACGATTACACGATCGCGGTCTCTGCCTCCTAGACGATGTGTGGGTTGGCACGTGACTCTGGGAGAAGTTTGTTCGTGACATTCTGTCGGAAGCTGCTGCCAGGGACTGTCGGGATTGTCTTAGCTCTGGAAAGGAAAATATGGATAGTTTACATTTTAACAGTTCTCTTTGTATCTCATACGGAATCGTAAACCAAATTGGAAAAGCTATGTTGCGATTGACCATCAACCACAGACCGAGTCGATACTTTTCCGCTGTAATGTCCTGCCTGAGATCGAACATCGTCGATGCAGGAAGCTCTTGTTATCGACCCTGAAAACGAACAATTTAATTCCTATCTGGATTGCATTTACTTGGACAACATGTGAGATGTTACTCTAGTTTAATGAAACTTTATAGAAACATAATTACAGAACATTGTTTACTTTGTAAATCGAAGAAGAACGTATTCTGTATTAACAAGATTCGAATACCAGGCCCCAGGATTACACGAGTAGCCGCCATAATCCTGTAAACCACTATCTACAAGTCTATTCTGAAATATGTCACAAACGACTGGCCACCTGTACGGAACGGTTAAATATTTTTGTCGTCCTTTCTGTTTCTACGAAATTTCATGAAAATTCAAGCGTAACACTTTTCTCATGCGTTCCTATAGTCGGATTTCAGTATCGGGCGAACAGAAAAGAACTGTGCCAGTTTCTTCGTTATTCACCAATGGCTCTGTGCTTGTGAATCAATCATAACAGGCAAAACATTTGCGGTACAGTTCTGTGCAATAACTTGAAGAAGTTGCGACTGAACGTTCGTTCTCACCCGATACATTATCAAATGTGTACCTTGACGGTCTATAGGAAACACTCTTAGTCTCGGTATGCTCCTATTGCTGTACGCGGACACTTGGTCCCATTCTTTCTGGGCGTTGTAGGCGCTTAGTGTTGCCATCGAGGACAACGGCCCACCAGGACTGGGCGTTGGACCAACGTTCGAGCAACAGTTGACAGGCAGACCCGCGATAGGGCCCCCCATTTTCGTCTGATCTATGCTGTGCAGCGTGTGAAGTTTCCTGGCCCTTCGCCGATTCGCGACGATGAATATTATCACCGCGACCACTATCGTGGCGCATATAGCCGCACTTGCGGCGATCGTGATTTTGTCCATGTTGGACGTAGGCGAATTTTCCGTCCTTACTTCTCGACATTGGTTGTACGGAACGTTCGCCGGGGTGATATTGGTTTCTTCCAACGACACCACACAGACTACGATGCATTCCTATGATCAGAAAGTACATTATGGAAATACGAAGAGTAAGCAAAAGAGGCACACGACACTTTTCCAATGGCGATTCTGGAATAAGCGCTATCCTATATAGCCCTTTTTAGCCACTAGGCACCACTGCCTTCACCATTGACGTCGCCAGACCCTCCAGAAACAATCTTATTTTTAAGGCAAGCCAACGTCGAACTACTTGTCAAACCCAACTTTCAATAATCTGTTTTAAATAATTGAGTTAACTCTGTTTATTCTCATACACCCTTTTTCAAGGTCGCACGCATCCTAAGAACCTCCCCCCTGCCATAAAACCTTCGAAGGCAGTGGTAATAAAACCTTTGATGGCAAATGGCCGATCTATGTATAATAACTAAATTGCCTCTATTTAGAAACACATTAACGCTAATATATACGTTAAGGGGTTTTCCCCGTTCTTTCGGGGGGTTCAAAGATCAATTTCTTATTTAACAATTAAACATTGGCCACCCCGTTAAATGGGCGACAACCGTCAGAAGCTGCACCATACGGATCGAGTCTTTGAGGATACATTACCTGCAACGGGACGTTCTTTATTTTGAACTCTCTCTCGCTGGCTTCAAGCGGGGGCGCCTGTTTGAAGCTGTTGTCGCCGAATAGCCGATAAACCACCTTGAAACCCAGTATGTTGGTCGCTTCCGTGTCCCAATAGATGATCACGGCGTTGTCCTGTCTCAGCACGTCCTTGACTATGATGTCCTTTTCGCTCGACTTTGACTTGTAAAGCGGCGATCCCAGGACCAGAGGTGGTCGCGGCTGATGTTGCTGTAACTGATCTTGGACGTGTTTAGGCGGGGCTGGGGTGGTCCTCATTATCACCACGTTGCCAGTTCGCGCAACCGTTGGCCTACTGGTCACCGCTCGAGGGGTAGTCGTGGACGATGCCTCGATGATTTTCTCCTCGGTGGTGGAGGACGCCGGTTCTGCGGTCGTTGTGGTCGTCGTTGTACTTGGTGCCGTCGACACAGCGATCGAAGGCCGAGTGGTTGGACTGTAACCTGTTCCCCCAGAACCAGTCGGTTCTCTCGTGTCCACGCTTTCCACCGTACCGATACCGATTATTTCCGGAGTTCTGTCGCAAGACATTTCTGCGAACCAACGAGAAACCGTTACCATTCGTCACAGTCGAGTTCAATCCGCGCGGTTGCGCTTGAAAAAAAATTCCTAGACCGGAATCAAAACAGCAATTATTTGCAAAAGTTTGAAATCGTTCACCGGTTTCTGTTCAATTTTAATTGTAACTGTTTAAGATTTTCACGCGTTCTAGAATTCAGGAACCTTTTGAGTAGTATCATTCACCGATATTGACTTTTCAAAACACCGAAAATATCGTAAAATTAAGGGCTAGAAACGAAAATATGAAATACCGTAAACTGGGGGAACATTAGCATACTGTATGGATGACGATTGGATTGTAGTTAAGGTATAACTAATTAAGATTGTTATCTTTAATTAAGATGTAAATAAGTAAATAAAAGTTTAAATCGATAATTCAAACATTTTGTGTCTTGAATTAGATCAATAAATTAATTAACTTGAAAAAAAATTAATCATCCGAATAAAGCAAAAAAATAAAAAGAGAATGCATTAAACATAAAAAGAAACAAATTTAAGTGTCAATATAATTCCAGGTTAGTACAACCTTAGCTGTTAATGCTATTCATGTATATGGTGTGCCAATTTTATCTGTACGGTGTAACATTGACAGTGAATTAACCTGTATTAAAGAAGTAAAAGGATAAAAGTTTTATGGATTTTCATACTTGTAGTAAAATCACATAATATGTAATGTTCTAATATGACATTTGAAGCAAATGTCAAATTTTTTATTTTTGTATTCTATAACAAAATGTAATAAAAACCTGCCAATGTTCTCCCACAGTTTACGATATTCTATTAGTCTTAAAATGTCAAGAATAGTGTTTTGAATAGCAACAGAGAAATGGCGCCGTATAACAAGAGCGGCGCACAAAATGCGATTATTGAAATGAGAATATACTACATATGTATAGTGTGAAATCAGTGTAAAGTGGCATAAATGAATACAATTATTCTCATGCAAGGTGTTGTACACCTGGTTACCTGCTGTATTCGCGTGATTTCGTTTTCCGTAACTACTTTTTTTCGTCGAATTTAAAATAAAAGATAGATAGTCCGACATAATTTTGAGCGTTTTAAATGCATCGACCGCATCTCAGTCAACCATTTAGTTCGAATCGGTAATGGATTTCTTTCCAGAATTTCCATAATTACTGTCACATATTTATTTCTTCGGAAGTGAACTGTACTGAATAATTTATAACAAAAAGTATCAGCGTATTTTGAACAACTACTGTTACCGTTAGTTTCAGTCTGAAAACTTTCGCGGGACGAAAAATTTACTGGCGCTGTTATTACCATCCGGATCGATGTTGTAAAAGCTTTTGTCCTGCAGCTTCTGTGGACTTCCGCAAAATTGCGGTTTCCGTTCGCGGCTTGTAACTTGTAGATCCTTGGTTTTTATCCAATCGACGATCCACCGCAGTTTGCAGTCGCAGACCAAAAAACGACCACCCAAACTCAATCCCCGAAGCGTTCCGTTTAATCGGGCGAGAGCTTCTTCCGGGACGGTCGACAGAGGATTCCCGTCGATCGCCAGAAGCGTTATCGACGGATTCTTTTGGAAAGCGTTTACCGGCAGTTCCGTGATCAAGTTGAATCCAATGTCCAGCACCTAAATAGAACAGCGAATTAAAATGAGAAACGGAGGATCCACAGGGGTGTAGGAAAAGTGACGGTCACTGATTTCGAGGGAGAATTTACGTCTGGCTCCTTTTGCGCAATAATTTACCACCTAATCTTGGTTAAATTAGGAAATTTACAAGTTGTAAGTTATAAATTTTACACTTCTGTTGGGTAGTTTCTACAATTTTACAAGCTATATATTTAAATCACTAATATTGTTAGTACATTTTATAAGTGTTCGTTGCACAATAAATTCAACTTTACAAGTTATACAAATTTAGTTGTAACAATTTTTACAAGTCTTGAGCGATTGATAACTCTTTTTATAGGTTAATTTGTCTGACTATTGATTAGTGAATTGTTAATAATTTATTGATTGTAGGTATTTGAATCATGATTGATAATACAATTTGTTTTTCTTACCACTTGTTGCTAAATTGTCGGAATAATGAGCTCGTGTGCTAATATCTTCCCGCTTACACATTTTTAATCAAACAAAACACATTTAACTGTATTAATCGATAATTAATTTCTAGCAAGGTGCACATAACATTAACACGTGGAATAGGTGAATCAGTTGACTGTAATTTGACAAAATTTACGTGCAGAATTCTACTTATTTTATCAGTACTGGTATTTTGTAGCTTGTGACTTGTGAAATCTCGCTAATAATATTAATTCATAACTTATATCTTGTGAATATTCACTAATATTATTAGTCGGTGAATTATTGTGCAAGAGGTCTCACATAAACTGTACTTTATATTCAAGATCATAAAGTACTAATTGAAGACTTCCATTTTTTGAATCGGTTGAGATGGTCTAACTCCTTAACCCTTAAATGCACGTTTTTTCCAAATATATTAAAACATTTAGAAATTACTGATTTCTGAACTATAAAACGATAGAAAAATATTTTAAAAAATCCGTCTCATTTTTTGTATTCGTTCATTTGAAAACAACGCGTATTGCAAAATGACTACACCATATACACAGTATATAAGCAAATCACAAACTAATTATCGTGAGAATTTTTAAAACCGTTATTATTTCTGTTTAGGGGAAAAGCCAATTGCTCGGTAGGAAATTTACAAATTTTTGTATCTTTTATTGTAGGCTAATGTCCCGTTTGGTGTTGCACTTTTTTCTTGTCAGAATCTATTTGTAAACTGACGCTCCCTCTTTTCACTTATGTCGATTCTTTATACTTTGGTAGTATCACAGACGTGATATAAGAATAGACCTAACATCTTATGGGACTTGGTGTCTCACGAAAATCACGTTTCAGGAACTACGTTAGACACCGTGATAACGCACAGCACACACACTCCCGTGATTGCATATAGCCTTACATACATACATACACTATTTCCCCGGTTTCGCTAGCAGGGAATGGAATACTGAAATGGTACTGGAAATTAAATTGCATGTTAGGTCTATTCTTATATCTCGTCTGTGGTAGTATACGTACATAGATTCCAATACATAATGCAGGAAGCGTTTATGTGTTTATTACATTAGGAACCATAGGTATATTGTCGTATGGCAACACTGTGCATTTAAGGGTTAAGCGATGAGCCCGATCCTCAGGCTCTTGATCAATAGCAGTCTCGATTGGAGGACCGTTTCGCCGTGCGAGCCCTCTGAACTTACCCTAAGATCCTGAACGCTGTTAATCGCGGCGGTGGGAAAGTCCGGTATCAGATTATTCAGTAGGCTCAACGAGCTGAGCGTGTTTCTGACCCCGTGAAAAGCGTCCGGTCCGATGTTCTGTATTAAGTTCCTCTCGAGATTCAGTCCGGTCAGCGACTCCAGGGCCTCGAAAGCCTTCGTGCCCGCGGATCCGGGCAGCTCCCGCACGCTGTTCTGCGACAGATCGAGAAAGGCTAGGGTCCTCAGGCCTCTGAGCGCCTCAGGGACCTTCTTCTGTCTGGTGCCCTTCAGGTTCAGATTCTTCAGCGACCTCTCCAAGCCACGGAACGCGGCTGGCGCGAGCGTGACCTCGTTGTCGCTCAGCTTCAACGTGACCAATCGCAGACCGGCGAACGCGTTGTCGTTCACCCTCGTGATTTTATTCATCGATAGATCCAACACGGTCAGATTACGCAGCACCCTAAGGGTGTTGCTCGGTACCTCCGACAATTCGTTGTCCTTCAGGTTCAGGCTCTTCAACGTGCTCTCCTGGCCACTGAACGCGTCCGGCTCGATCCCGTTGATCTGGCAGCCGGACAGCTGCATGTTGTTCACCTTGAACGCCGCGAACGAGCCGTTCCTCAGGGTGCCGATCGTGCTGTTGTTCACGTAAAACAAATCGACGGCGGCCTTCGAAGCGTGACGGCGCATAGCAGTCAGTAGCTGCTCGTAGTCGACGATGTCGCATTGCACCGAGAGCTCTTTGGCCAGATTATAGTCGCAGATGCACGAGCTCTCGAGATCGGGCACGTGCTGGGCCCACGGGCAGCTCGAGGTCGCTGCCACCGCAACAACCATGCCCGCGAGTATCAGCAACACCTCCGATGGAACTACACCTAAAAATGATCGGATCTCGTTATGTTTCCACCGGTGTTCTATGCAAGGACTTCTACCGAAACGTAAAATACCGGTATATTCGGTTAAACCTTCGCCCTATATAACCCTATACAAGCCCTACCCTTATAGAAATCGAAAAAATACCGGTATTTATTTCGATTATTATAATACCGGTATCAAAATCATACCGGTTTAAGTCCCTGGTTCTATGTATGCATGAACATGTTTATCCCACCTCGCGATTGGGAACTCCTCGAAGAGTAACCGTCTCCTCACTTTTTAACCCTCGGAAGGCGTACATTTCTGATGATCGAATAAGCGGTACCAGGATTCAGGTAGACCCCTACTCATCTGACTTTACAAGTGTTTTAGAACAAATTTCTTCCAGGTATGCTGGTCTTCTTATAAAATGGTAATATACACTACCCGCCATACGTATTAAGACACCTGATTTATATGAAGAAAATGTAATGTTTCGTAAAAATTCCATGGAGCTTCAGTATCCTCTACAGAATATTTATTTCAGAGTTTCGGCAATATTGTGTGATGCCTTGTAACATTTACTGTATGTTCGATAAGTGCCCTGATACTTATGAACGGAAGTGTAAATATAATGGTACGCTTCAAGTAGTCTCTGTAAACTAGAAAGGTACATGAATATCCTAAAATCTTGGTTCAAAGTATACCCAGACACCGCCGTCCAAGGGTTGCCCACATTTTGCCTGTTAGTAGTCCTCGTCGAAATGAACACGTCCATACTCCCGCACCCCCCCCCCCCCTTATGGGCGTAGATGGCTAATAATTTACATGGTATTAACAATTAAAGTTCATTCGTGTTAATGCTTGCAACTACCCTGCTTAGCGCAGCGGTTAGATGTGCTACATTTTTGAACATGGATTCGAATACCCGGCGTGCCCAATTTCGTTTTGTTCTACATTACTTATATATTTTTTTAAATTTCGTCACAACTTACTTTTAAAAGAACAAATATGAGGGTTACACTCGAGGATTTCCCATTATCAAATTGTCTCTCTCGCGTTGTCTGCTGTATATCCTTCGATATCAAACACCGGAATAGCTATCAGATTTTGTTGACATAATAAATATCGTTTCCAATGCATTTTGTTTCAGTCGTCTTAACTCTTAACTACAGACGACACGTCTCAAACGTGAATAATCCGAAAACGACTAATTCACAACACTTACAATAACCAACGGAACGCTATTGTCCCATTACCGTTATGGAAAAAGTGTGCCGCTTACTATCAGTTGGAGGTACTCAAACGCTAAAACTTTCAAAATTCTTCGCTAGATGATGACAGTGGAAGACGAATTTAAATTCTTTTTTGAAACGAGTGGTTTATAGTCAAGATTGTTAAACATAGGATCATGAACGTATTGTGACTCGTTGACAAAAATGTATTGATTTAGGTAGATCTTGGTTTTATTAAAAATCTTTGTTTCGCGATAAATCAGAATCATACCAACTATGCAATTCAAAAATGACATTTGTTACGCGACAATCTAATAGCAGTGGCTCCGCAATTACTACTTCCTTTTAATCATTAATCAATCAACTTGAAACACCGAAATACGCAAAATGGTTCGTTTATTCTTCTGCATTACACATGTACATTCGCTGCTTTCAAGGTTATTGCTTTCAATTTTTCAAGGTTGTCAACATTTTGTGCTGAATAAAACCTAGTTTCTTTAACTCATAATCAGTATCATAGAGCGTGTTGTGACTAGACTGCAGATTTTTATGCAATATAATATTTTATAAAGTAATTCATAAAGATAAGAACAAAAATAGAAATGAACTTCTTCCCTCAAATATCTTAATGGATTAAGAATAACATAGAAAACTCGTTGCATCTGACGAAAGTTTTGTCTTTTATTATATTACACAGAGACTTATAGACTACAAATACATAAAATCCGCAGTCTAGTTATGACAGATTCATAACCTTCAAGTAACCTTGGCCATGAAATGTTACATGCATTATTTTGAACTGTATAAGTCAAGTTTATTCAACAAAATTGATTTTACTCCAGAAAACGACGAAGATATTTTACATGTAGAAGATAAGTGGAGCGTGCCGTATATAAAACTGTTGAAAACCAATCAAGAGGTTAGATACAGATTCAAAGTATACCTGACCGGCGCAGTTTTAGCCGAAATTTGTTGTGAATTCCGAGCTGTATTCAGAAGTATGCAAAACACGCTATATATCATTACACGTACAATCGGTGCTTTAAGTTTTTCATCGAGCATCTAATATCGGAATGCTCGTATATCCTTTAGTAAACTGTAACATAATTCATGTACAACTGTTAAATAATTTGCAATAAATGAGAAATAAAAATAAGATTTTAATTGTGAGTTAGTAAGAACCAAGTTTTGATTTGAACAAAGTTAATTTCAATAATTATTTACAATTTCTTATTTGCAAATAGAAGGTTTTCTTGTTATTCAGAATGAAGTACGAAAACAAATAGTTCTTGGTTTTCCCTTAGTTGTAATTTCAACGATCGTTGTCACATAAACATCCTTTACTTTTTAAACTCTTTTCTGCAACCAGTACAAGACAGAGAATAAATACAGAATGTTCGTCTGATGACCCATAAAGGACATTGCAAGTAACAAATACCTTTCTCATTTTAAATAATGTATTTAGAGTGGTTCGGATAGCAAATTAAATCGACCAGGGATGTTCATACAATTTCAAACGCTTCTACTTTTTAGAAGCTATAATGTTAGTCTTCTATCAGCGACCTTGGCAGAAAACCATAAAAAAGATGAACATATTAATTAAACTGATTGAGTTGACCATAAATGCACAAAATCATATGTCTATAGATAAGTACTAATTTCTTCTTTCCATTTGGATTTACAAGTAAAAAGTAATGTTTAATGTATATAACTATTAAAGTAAAGATTAATATTAATTAGGTCCAACTCTACTACTGTCTCGAGTGTTTTCACGGTTCTCGAATTCCATCGATCGCAAGAAGGGGTGAATTGTCGAAGAAAGTCGCGGGCACACGAGAGGGGCGTAATATGTTTCGAAAGTCAACGTAATAATATCGTGGCTTATTACGGTGTACAAATTTAACCCTGGTGATTAACCATCATTTTACCGTTTTCGCGGCGAAAGCTTCGATTTCGCCCTCTTTACCTTATAATATCGAGCCAGACTCACGGCGAAGATTTCGATTTGAATTTAATAAATATTTATAAATAACCCATATATTAGAATTTTATAAATAATCCTGGTTTTCATATATACATATTTACATAACGGTAGGTAGTTATGGGATCAAGTTCAAAAGTTTCACTTCATGGGATTCGATTGATACCCATAAGAGGTGATGTTTCATTTTCGGTATTTTCAAAATACTCTGATTATTATACAAGCTGGTTTCGAACGTTCAGAACGAGTATACAGAGTGTTTCCGACAGGATATGATCCTACATGCAAAAATAAGTCGAAAATGTAGAATACTATGTTTTTCGTACGATGCTTCGTTTCCAGGATAATGAATTTTCAGAATTCATCTAACGTGTTTGTATTTATAGTGACAATAAGTACATACAGAATGCAATGAATAAACGCGTTAGCCAAGTCCTAATTCAATTGTACACGTATTCAACTGATTTTCAAATTCGATTTTCTCGAAAACGAAGCATCGTACAAAAAAATTATTCGGTAACGTATTAATTTGACATCGCGAATATATATTGCGTTTGTATTAAACTTTAATTGAATAATTAATATTAATAATACCAGCGTTATTATAGATAAAGTGCGAATCATTTTCAATTCAGAAATACATTATCGTTCGAGTAAATCTTTATTCGCGTACTAATGTTTACAGAATTCTCCGAAATAGTACTTTTATAGTACAACTCTTTTTTCAATCATTTTGTCGACAATTTATTACTTTCTGGACGATTAGCCATAGTGGTGTACGCAAAAAATAATCTTTTTAGAGGTGTAGATGACGGAAACGGTGTATTATACCACAAAAGGGCCTGTTTTATTGCAGTGTATGCCTGTAACATTGTTATGTCAGAAAGATCGTCGCTGAAACACTTTAAGATATCTATTTCATTTTGAGATGGAGTTAGGTCTATAATTCCACTGATGTTCGGTGATGAAGAAGTATCAAAATCAAAAAAGGCGTCGTTATATTTTGATTATTTTACTGCTATGAGCTCACTTTGTCTTGCTTACATTGCTGGTATACAAGTCAAGCTATTTGACGCACAATGAAATAATAAACAAGTATCGTGAATAAGAAATACTGTAAATAACGATTATACATCCATGCCTTGATTTACACGATTTCACTTTTACACGGTTTATAAATTAAAAACATGGAATATTCTCGATGCTTTGTTTCGATTAATTTACCCTTGAATGTACAAAAATAACAAAAGCGAATCCTAGAACTTCGACTTCGAGGCTCAGCATTCAGTAAAACCAATCTCCGTTTTGTTTTTCATAAAATCCAAACCTCAATTTACATGATTATCATGAATATATCCATGGGTTTTCTTTATACGCTTTGATTCGATTTACACATTCTAAAATTCAATTGAATCTATCTTCCTTTTTTATATGAATGCTGTGTCTCGTTTTACACGGTTTCGATTCATGCGCTTTTCCGTGGAACCTATCTTACTGTGTAAATCGAGCAATGGGTGTACTAGGGATAACGTGAACAATCAGTAATACGAATAAAATGTTATCCAAATAATCATCTACAGTAAATCCTCGATAGCTGTTCAAAGGCTCCTCGGCACTGAACATTAAATAGGTATTTGATAAACTAATGGCCATATGCGGCTGAAACCAATATCATTAGCTTCAGAATTTCCTATGGCTGTGCTAACCCTCATTAAAAACTCAGCGTTACACTTGGGAACCTCTCCTTATCAATACCGAGGAGCCTTCGAACACTCATCGAGGATTTACTGTTAATGTAATTTCATTCGAATAATGCCCAGCTCTGCTCGCAACGAACCATGAATGTTCCATTTTCTTCTGCGAAAAAGAGAATGATTAACGAGAAAGTAACTATGACCAGTGTGCGTCGCGAATTGCCAAGGGGTTAATTCACGTCGCGAAACCGATCGTTTAACTTTTCATCGAGACTTCTCGGTCGATCGGACGCGCGGCGATTTCACGGAATAAAAAGTAAAATGGTGGAACTCGAATGTAGGCCTGGGCTGCGTCGGTCGGTCGCGTCGGTTACCGTGACGTGTATACATATATAGATATAGTTACGAACCGTTCGAAGCCGTGTAGAGCCTAAACGAACCGCGACAAACCGGGGTCCATAGACCGGACCCGTTACGAGTCAATGGCCGGAGTAAACGCACGTCCTCGCCTCGATCTTTCTTTCTTCTATCGATGGTAAACGAAGAACGGCGCACAAATTCCTTTCGTGGCGTTTCAGCCCGACCTGCGGACGAGGTTAGAACGCGAACGAATTTCGTATCGGCTTGACCTCTCCACCGAGGATTCATCTTTTGGGCCATTCCCGTGGTGCTTGTCAACGCGTCTGTCACGAAAACGTCCAAAACCAGGCGCACCGGTCGAAAAACCGCGAAACATGGCCAATACCACACCTATTTCTTGTAAACTTTTTCCTATTTCTTTTTGTCGAAGTCGCAAAAGTTTTCAGCCATTTACGGTTATAGTTTACGGACATATTTGCATTAAGAACATTATTTTACATTAATTTCTGAAATATACAGGTCTTTTGAATTCCTTTACTTTTTTCAGTGTAACTGACAAGGAAACATATACCGAATCCGCACACATCGATTTTAATGCAATTTACGTAGGAAATATTTCAAAAAATATTTGACACATACTTTTTCTATCGGCGATAGTCCATGTTAAGGGGACAATAACAAACCGCAAGTTGAGAGATGAAAATATATTTTTTGGAATATATCGGAAACTAGAGGGAGTAGGAAAAAGTTGTTTTCTTTTAAATTCTGTGTTTTTGAAAGGACAATTTGGATAACTATGGAGACACCTTTTTTTAAGTAGTCCCGGAAAATTACAACTTTTAATCTGTATTACATTTTCAAATGAAAAAAATTAAGCTTATCCTATTAGTGTATACCAATTCATAGAAAAAAATTTAACACCGATATACCTCAGTTTTTTCTAAAAACAATTCCTGAATTTCGCCTAATTGTTGACTCGTCACAGTAGGGAGACTCTTTAAACAGTCGATTCCCAAGTTGATACACGGGCTCGATCGATTACCTAGTTAACCCCTTGGATATATTTGACGATTGAGACTCGTTATTCGAGGTGACATAATAAACATGTACATTCTCGTTCATTTCAGAGTAGTTTGTGTGAGTTGTAAAAAAGAAAATTAAATCTGATCCATAGGCAACATTTTTTTCAAATAAATCACTACCCAAAGGGTCAACATTGGGGATGAAATAAAACGGAACGAATGAAACCAACTCGCGAAACGGTTGAAGAGCGCGCCTCAAGTAGAATAATCCCTTCGCGTCAGACGTATTTCACGCGTATTTCGTCCGTATGAAACGAAGCCAACGAACGTAATTTCGTAATTTTTTATTTTCGTCTTACAAGGCGAGGAAGCCAAATGGATGTCTCAGATTTGGTCCACGCTTTGCTGATTTAAAGTGTAGACTATGCACAGAAAAACTTGCACTCAACAAAATGTCGACCAAATCTGAAACATCAATTTGAGGTCCTGTCCTTGTTAGTTTAGCATATGCAGGGTGTTTCGTTTAACTGGAAACGGTGGAATATCTCATGAAAAATTAAAGTTATCAAAAAAATATTCGTACAAAAGTTGTTTGGTACAAAGGGGGACATTACGTGGTATAAATAATTTTTCTATAAGTGTAGTAATGGGGGAGATATCAAAGTCAAGTTAATTTTTTTAAATGGAACCCTGTATTTTTTTATTCATATTATGATAGTATTTGTTGAGACGAATACAATGAACTGCCACATGATATCATTCCCTGTAGTAGGAAGTGATAAATTAGTAAGATTTTAAGAAGTCAGTTCAACGCAAATCGCCTAGTTGAACCCTTCGTGACGAAATAGAAACAAACGATGAAACAAATGAAAACTGTACGTGTTTTGTTTTCAACAAAGAAATGGCCAACACTGGAAATAACAGTGAGTTTAAGAGTCACTTAATCCAGCCTGTGAAAGTGCCCCGGATTTTGATCAACACCCTGTGGAATGTCGAAAGAATTCATCGGGGATTTGCTTCGCGGCTCTTGGCGTTACGAACGGAACAGTTTTCGCGTGAGACCAACGCGTTTCGTTAATTGCCCGCGTTAGCCCTATGGATCGTGGAAAAAATGTAAATCTTTTCGAGCGTCACGAGTAAAAGAGCCTCGGATTAATTAGATATATCTTGTATCGGCAATTACGGGGCAGAATTACGCTCGCGCACGTCCATGAAAATGCCTCGCGTTTTCTCGCGCGGTCTAACCATACGCGCTGGCTTGCGGTAAGCTTCCGCGTTTAAAACAGCCCGTGAAATTATGCAACGTTATATTATATATACATACGAGTTTTCCTACCATCCCGTTGCCTCTGATTTTCTCTTCGTATATTATACGCTCAAAAATTCTGCATCATTTTTTTTCTCTCCCTCTGTTATTTATAGTCGAGTCGATCACTTGTTCCAGTTACTAGCGGGACTAATAATTAATCTCTTCAAAGACAAATTTATTAAGACAAGAGAGAATTTTTGTTTATTCGTCGGTTGTATCTAATTAAAATATATGTATATCTATTGGTGGAATATCCTTTTTTGTTGGGAAATTTCCTAGTGAATGTTTAATGACACTTTCGGAATGATGCTTGAATGAAAGAAAAACTGCACGTACACATATGTGCCAGTATCCCTCAAGAAGTTAAATAAAATAAACAGGATTAGATAAATTCACAATTGATTGTATAATTTGATATTGTTTAGGTAGTTTACTGATCCTTGAAATGATCATTGATCCATATTTAAAAGTAAACTTCGGATTTTATGCATTTAAATGTGAATGTGCAAAACACGTGTGTTTCTGTGTACAAGGAGGGGATGTACGGATAAAAGGCCTGAGGAATGAGGGAAAAAGGGACAGTCAGCGAACAGAGTTTGAACAGTGTGAACTCAGAGCGGAGAGTGTGAGCAGAGCGACAGAAGTACAGAGGACAGAGTTTTGTACATACATATACGACATTTATGAAAAGATTCAGAGTACATATTTAAATCTACAAGGTGGTTTCGAAATTGTATTACAACCCCAAAGGGTGTGTCTGTTCATTACATTCCGTTTCTACTTACTGCTACCATGAATACATGCGTGTTAACCCTCCGAGCACGGAACATGGTCACCGGTCCCTATGTCATTTCTGACCCCACACCGATATTCTAATACTACACAGCTCGAGCTCGAGCCACCGTCACCGTGTATACAATGTAATGATTAGCTGGTTCCACATTACATTTGGATTTTCGTGGTTCTTATTACACTAACTAGAATAAAAATCTCGTGAATTATAAAACAAATTATATTTATTAGTGAATACTTCTGCAGCGTCTTGGCCCGGTCGTTCGCATGTAAACAAATATCGGTCGCTATGCGATTTACGCGACAGCTCCATCACTGTGCGCATGTCGCTCTCGCGAACGCGTGACCCAGGGACCGTGCTCGAAGGGTTAAATGAATTCTCAAATTTGATTATCTGGAAAGCGAAGCATCGTATAAATAGATTTTATTCTATATTTTCGACTCAGTAAAATCACATCCTTTCGGATATACCCTGTATGCATGTATTGTTTCTGTTTATGTAGCAGCGCACCCGTTTATTTCATTACTAGCCTCCATAAATCCAACACCATAGGGAAGAAAATTCAGCTTCCTTCCTTATCTCTTATTACGCTATTTTACCGAAAAACAGAATAAATTAGTGATATTGCTTCAAGAAATTGCACTTTCATTTCGATTTCCATTTTTTTCAAAAACAATCAAGTGTCCCGTGACTTATCAACAACAGTGTATATCCTCCCGTTTCATAGATACATCACATTTCACCTATTCCGTGGATATTAAAATCAAAATCATCATTTACAACGGTACAAAACTTGATTGATATAGACACTTTACATTAAAGCACATTCACCTGACAAAACACGCAATTCGCATCAAAAAGTGTCACTTCTAGAAGTGATAGCGAATACGCAGACACCGAGCCTAGTATGAAAAAAAAAACTTACAAATGAGAAATCATTTACAGTCCAGACCTGTACCCACGACAGCGTGCGTAAGTAGGATTTCCCAAATATTAGGTAATCATTCTCGTCGTAATCATCAAATCCGGTTCGGTCCACGCATTCTGGGACAAGGTGGCGTTCGCGGCTCTGAACGCAGTCCAGTTTTATCAATTCTCCGTGTTTCCTAGGTAGAAATAAGTAGCAGTTTCACGCAGACGGCGTAAAACGGTCGATGCACCGAAAGACTCGTAAACGTTAACAGGATTAATAAACGCCGATACGCGTAACAGAGATTCCGGAAGTCGTTCTGCCGGCATACGATACGTCGAATTTCTAGAGCGGAGTCAACGGTTCGAGTCTCGTTACGGGCCCGGATAGAAGGAGGCTGAGGGGCAAATGAGAGGGGGAGGGGGAATAAGGACAGATTGGAATACCTAATTAATTAATGTACTCGTCACGGCCGTGGATCTCGGAATACTTGTTAATGGGAGCACAGAACTAGTTAGCGTGCGCGGTGTGCTATCATCATCGTCTGACGCGACGGAGGCCAATTTGCCCCGTAATCATTAACAGCCTTTGTCACGAACGATTCGTAAGAATAACCAGTAGAGTAACTGTACTCGAAGCGTTCGCCTCGATCGAATTAATTGGGATAGCATGCGAAATCGAATTGAAAATTCGAGCGTGGGGGGAGGACTCGAAGAAATTGTTCAGGATAGGAAACGATGACGTTAACTGAACAAAAAGAAACGACAGTTCTTTTTTTTTATCAAACTATTAAGATGTTCCGAAAAATATTGCATGTACAAAGTATTGTTTAATTTACCACAGACATCCATGTTTGTTATCGCTTGTACGAGTTTCTTCAGTTTTCATCGTTCATGATCTCTATTGTGTTTTCACAACTAAAGGAACATAGAAGTGGTTTTGCTTTGCAATCTTTATAACGTCGGCTTTCATACCGATCGCACAAGACGTAGGGTAACTGCATCTAATATCGCCAATCGTAATATCTCGCCAGGAAAATGCTAAAATTTGTTGGTAATGAACTAAACTACATAGTGGCCAGATGTGTCTAGGAAGACATATGGTTGCAACGTCATATGAACAACATGTAGCAAATCAGAAGAATTTCAGTGAATCTTAATAGTGCAAAAATTTATTGAACCGTGACCATTGTACGTCACATTGGGAAAAGGCAAGTTTAAAAATTCTGTGAATGCATGAATATTTATAGGGAGTATTTAATTAATGGAATGCATCAGCAGTTTAATCGGTTCCAGCATGATTGTTAACGGAACCAGTTTTTTTCTGTTGTGGCCAGCGTGCAACTACACCGCCTATCTACCAGACGTGCTCTCAATGCCGCCTACCTTTCAGCGTACGTTCTATTACAGATCATGCCACGAAATTTGTACAACAGATCTGAACTTTGTTTGCCCCGCATGTAAACGTGTAAATAAATAATACATATGTAATAATATAAATATTTTGAAATTGTGTTTCTTTATCTTTATAATAAAGACATTTTTTAAACAAAATCCCAATAAAAAAAGTTCAACAAAAAGCCTCCAAAATATTCATACGGTTAAAAATAATAAACACTCGCAAAGATATAACTTCAAAAGCTCATAAATACATGGATTGATCAATATTTTTTATGTAAGTGATATTATGTGCACTTTTTTACGATCTTGATTTCTACTGAATCTCAAAAAGGTACACATTTATAATATAATCCTAAAGAATCAGTACAGGTTTGCCTTATTCTTAATTAAACTGTCTCGATATGAACATTAATAAAACTATTAATTTTATTAGTATTCCGTATCTTGTATATTAGTACCCATCCAAAGTTAGGTATAATTTTATTCAAATAATACATACTGAAAAGCAGCAGTATCTGTGATCTTCATCCTGACTTTTAAGCAATTAATGAGATTAAATAATTGTTTGCCAAGTGTTTAGTCCTATAAGAAGAAATATTATTAGAAAAATTGGGATTTCCATGATTAATCGATTAAAAATGGCGAAGTACCTTTCTTATCTTTTATTCGTTATTCGAACTTCTTTACCTAGATAATGAATCTGCCCATCTCTGGTATCCATCCGTGTTCCGATAATCTACAGCTGTCGAAAGCTAGGCTCGGCGGAACGTAACGTTTAATTTAAAAACCGCTTAAATGTAGAGCAATTAAGATCTTAATTACCGAAGGTATTGTTGCTTGTCAACGCGCATACCGCGCTGATTATCAGACTGTGACAAACCGTAATTCCTATAGTATAATCTGTGCTTCGTTGCCTTGCCACAGACCTTGTTCCGTCGAAGAAGATCGTTCTATCCACGAATCGATCGAGACCACACACAAATCGAAGAACAAAACGAATTACAGTAAAACGCTAATTATCCGTCTTGTCGATTGTTGGACACAACGATCAACCCCAAATACTCATTACCTGAACGTAGAACGAATCACGAATATTCTCTGAATAGAATTCGATTAAAAGAAGCACAGAAAAACATACCATCGATCACTCTTAAGTGTGTTTAAAGTGAATCATACAACGATTTCATTGACAATAGGAATGTAGGGGAAAAGTGTCTAAAACGATCCCTTTAACGTGTAATTTATATAAAAAATACAAATTCTCATTATTTAAATAAAAGTAAAGTAGTTTTTGTAAGTTAGTCTATCCATCTTATCATTGGCTTAAATAAAATTTAGCTACGTGATTAATTATATTTTTTATTCACATTTCTTTGAAAGTATACTTGAGTTATACCTACTGATAGTAAATACAACGAACATTAAAAAGCATTTCAGTTATTACATTTTATTTAAATAAAAACAGCCTTGACGCGTTGTTTTTATTTCATACTGACGGGGCATTGTTGTAATTATAACAAAATAACAATAATATTGCATATGGGTAAAATGATTCCTGGGATCATTTTATTCTACTACAGAGGGATAGTATGAACCCAAACACCCAACTCACATTCAGTGGTTAAATATAACGTCAACTTATTACATGCGGTAATGAAACATTAATTAACTTATTATTGAATTGTGACAAAAGTTGCACAACATTGAAAAAGACCTTATCTTAGATAAATTGCAGTAATTTTTAATTTTTCTTGTGAACATCACACAGAGCACTGATTTACTTGAGAGGCGCGCTCTTTAATTATATTATTTCACGAGCTGATTTCATTCATTCCATTTTAATTTCATTCATAAACTTGACTAGGCCATCGATCGATCCCGTGTATCAGCTGGGAATCGACTGTCCAAGTAGTATAATAATCCATCGCGTCAGACATATTTCGCCACTATTTTCAACAATTAATAACCTTAAAACGAAGCATCAAACGCAATTCGTAGTCTTGATTTTTGTTTTAGTTTTGCATGTAGAATCCACTCTATAAAAGTGTCCCACACATTTTTATCAACACCCTGTATAATCACGCAGGTGAAAACGGTCGTCGTAGCCAGTCGATCGGGCACCATTTCGTTCTGTACAATTCTAAAATGCTTGTCCAGCGAAAGTTATTGTGCGTCACCCGAGCGTTTACAAATTTATCGCGAGATGATTTGGCACGGACGGCATTCCATCGTTGTACTTGACTGGCTGACCTTTCCGTGAGGAATTCAACTTAGAAGAAATGATCGTGTCTCGTGGCGAAATCCTCGAGGATTATGTGTCTTCTGCGTTATGCCACAGATGGATCGATGATTCACGATTATTTTCGATTCGGCTTATAACTGGAAGTCAAGGTTAGAAGGAAACCAAATCTTGTACAGCAGGATTAGACGGGAGAAAACAAAATGGCGGGAAATCGCCCATGGGCATTGATATTGAGTTAAAGATCCCGTTAGCAAGTACATGAATGGTTTAAATGTCAGAGCCACCCCTGGAGTCTGCGGAGCCCCGGGACAAAAGTTAATATTACATAGGTAAAACTATACAATACGCTCTACTTTTAAAGAAAGATCAGTAAAAAAACTTGTATATCTTTCAGTAATTTTTTTACTTTTTCGTGAGGTTTCTTGCTTTTCAAACGTATAAAAAATAGTGGCTTACAAACTTGAATTTATTTAGTACCCACCTCGACTTGTTCGAAAGCTGAGAATCGAAGTTATTGAATATTTTTGTTAACAACCTACATAATAATTGCAGTAGTTACTTTCGTCACGCTTCCGGATACCTGAGACAGTTTAGAACTTGTTCGTTTCAGTGTATCGTTACTTATGTGAGTAAACCAATAGTGGGGCGTTTTGTTAACTGGGGCGTATTACCTAGATTTACCCTATCGACTACATGTACCTGGAACCAGATAATCTCACTTCTTTGCTTTATGCGTGACTTATAAGGGAACACTGCGAGCGCTTACTTGCGGATAGGAATGAAACTTTGTGGATTTATACAGTGATTCAAGACAAGAATAATGATATGTTTCATTTGTGCCTAATTACTCTTTTAGAGTGTGAAAACTAACCTCAAAGTCAAATAGGCACTTCCATCTTTTTCGCGTATAACTCTTAAAGTACATACAAGAGATAGAAAAAAATGTTTCAAACAAAAGTGTAATAGTATGATAAACGGTATAAACTTGCGTTGACAAAATATTGAATAAAGTTTTTTTCTGAAAACGTACTTATAAAATTTTTTCAAAATTTGGTTAACGTAAATTTATAACGTTTATTATACCATTAAACTTTTGTTTGAAACATTTTTTGCTATCTCTTGTACTCTAAGTGCCTATTTCACTTTGAGGTTAGTTTTCACACTCTTAAAGGCGATTGGACATGAATGAAATGTACTGTTATTTTTGTCGTAAATCACTCTATAAACCCACAAAAATTCATTCAAATCCGCGTGTCAGCATTTGCGGTGTTCCCTTGTTTGACTGTAGAGAAATCCTTTCTAATAAAATTGTGATGTTTAAAAACAAAAAATTAATAAAAAATAAATCGTGATCTTTTTCAAATGCTGTTAGCAATAACGAGCTAATGATTAGGTATTAACGATACAAATACTATTATGCTTATTATCCATCGCATTGTTTAGCGATGACAAATAAACTAAAGTGTTTAAGTGTTCTCACAAATGGAAATCTAAAATTATAAAAAAATAAGTCTGTTCTTTTTATCACCCTGTGCAGACGACGATGCAGACACATTCAAATACATAAGCAGCTGTTTTTACCAATGAATGTGTTCGCCAACAACCACATACACCGATATCTGTTCTCCATAATCGGTTATAATCGCTATCCATGAAAATAAATATTGCTGCATTTGAATGTCCACAAGCGCGAATAACGTTCAACACACTCGATGTCAGTGAATCAGTATCAGTGAAAAGTTATCCGCTAATTGTAAGTTAGATCGGACTCAAGTAACAGTATACATTGCCGGTGAAAAGTTTTTGACCACTCCTGATGCGTCGTATTCGCGATAAGCTCACCATTTGCCACTGCCCGTTGGTAAATTAATGTCACGGGGCTCGTTGGAAAATGGTGTGATGGTGTGATCGTGATAGGTTGTGATTTGAATAATTTAACACTACTTTGTAACACACTTAAACTTCAATATAAACGTAAATGTAACTGTGTGCTGTATGTGTATCTACTAATTGTGTTTGTTCTGAATGAAAGATGTGTTCTTGTTGACGGTTGAATATGTTCTAGACGTTTGTGGCACCAGATTGACTTGTGATTGGTGCAAAATGCAGGAGTTTCGTTGGTGTATGTCGTGGAAGAAGTGGTAGTATGAGTTGGAAGAAGTGGGGCTTGGTGTACATATGTATACTATATTGTTTCCGGGATTCTTGGAAGTCAGCGCCGAAATACATTAAAGACATGGTCTTCGGACAGTATTTAAATGTTTTACACGTGATGTACAACTGTCCAGGTAATCTCCGGTTATGACGGTTTGCTGACCGTAATGACGGCCCAAGACGCGACGACCGTTGCGACTATCGCCTAGCTGCGTTAGGTCGCAACAACTTCAGTACTTGTAACGGAAATGTAAGTGAGAATAACAGTAAATTTTACTGTGTACGTGTTTGTTAAACATAGGAATTATAAAGATGGCGTTAAACAGCTTTGTCATCGATAAAAGTGACCCCAGTTTGCTTCAATTTTTTTGTTATACGAGGTGCATCCTCTCAATTAATTTCTGTACTGTCGAAGAGACTTTATTCCAAGTATTTCACAAACATTCCATAGCTTTTCTTTCAATGTTCGACAATGTTATCTGGCAGTTCTATCCAGATAATCCCAAAGCAGCTCAATGGCATTTAAGTCCGATGATCGAGATGACTATATCTCATGTTACACAGTAATTTTTGTTCTTTTCATTCTATAAAATCGTGACAAAATTTTAAAGTGTGTTGTTTGATCGCTATCTTGCTGCAGTTGGAATTCATTACCCAATTACCTCATTCGGGTCATATGTAACCCTTGTGTAGGCAACTGGGTACCCGGTTGGCCGTTTATAAATTTCCTTTTACAAGTTTTTATGTTCTTGTCTAAACCAACACTTGGTATATTATAGGAAGGGGAAACTAAGAGTTTCGGAAAAGTATTAAAGTAAAATTATCTATGTTTATCTAATCTGTCAAAATAAAGGCATTCCAATTGCTCAATAACCGTGATTATTTTCGTTGCCCATACAAGGGTTAAGTACCTTCAGATCTACCACGATTCTAGTATAACAATAGTAGAAAGAAATGACTTGAAGTATACACCATTGTTGTGCAATGTGCATATTTGTCGTTTTAGCATAAAGTTAGGGACAGAACAAAAGGCATTAACGCACATCTTTACATTTTCACATTCATAGTTTTAGCATAAGGGGACGATATTTGGCACGGCAGATATGGAAGTCCGAAACTTCTCACCGATAGTTTGTTTCAGTCAACTCCAAAGCCCCGACGCGAATCACCCCCTCCACCCTCGTAAATGACTCGTGGATTGGAATTCGTTCACGATTCCTAGCAGGTCTATGATTTCATCGATCGAACGACGTATGGTGAAACGTAGACACGAGGGGCACGTGGCCAGGGCTCCGGGGCTCGTGGGGTTGCCAGCGAGCGGAATTCGCGGCGTACCGGACGCCTTTCACTTTCGTTCCCCTTCGATGTTCCGTCCTGCTCCCGTGCACGAAATCCATCGGGCCCGCGTTTATTAACGAAGATTTACGCGGGATAAAACCGCGGATTAGAATGTCGATACGACGCTGCTATTAGACCCCGGTTCGCGTTCCAGTGTCAATGTTTATCACGGTGTAAAATGGTCCGTTCCCACGCCGGTGTTCCACGTTTTGTCGAAAGGCCTCCCACGCACCTGGTCAAGCTGTACACAAGGTGTGTTTCAGGACGGACCGCGTGGCATGATCGGGCAGGGGGTGATTGTACGAGACGGAGAGCTGGCTGCAAATTTTGTATCTTAAACCAGGGGTCGGCAAACTTTTAAGACGGGAGAGCCAAACCTGTCCCTTACAACAATTTAAAAATTATTTCAGAGCTATAAATATATTTTTATAAATAAGGAAAATTTAAAGTAACATTATAACAAGTTCTAATATTAATTATATCTTTATTAAATGAAGAAAAAATCTTAGAAAAATTGCTCTCGTCGATTGTATTTTCATTTTTAATTGTACTTCAGAGTCACATGTAAGTAGGTACCCAAAGAGCCTCATTTGGCTCGGGAGCCGCAGTTTCCGACCCCTGCCTTAAACGATGCAGGCAGTGATACCAATCACAAAACCGCCAGTCTGACTGGTCGAAAATCTTGCGTGTGTGCATGATGCGAAATGCCGTGCATATATTGTTAAAGTTTGACCTGGTTATGCTCCTTAATTATTTAAATTATTTTTTAAACTGTAGTTCGATAGCTTACATTTCAGACAATTGTTTACTGTAATAATAAAAAAGTTTGTCTAAAACATTATAAGTTAGTGAAGTTTTAATATGAACAGGAATAAGAAGCGTTTGTGGCATTATTGCTTTTTTATTTCAAAAAAAGGAACAAATGATATGGTAGCTCGTGAAAAAAATTGTGATGTTTATGGACAAGATACTGTATTGATATCCACTGCGAAATAGTGGTTAGATCGCTTTGAAGATGGAAATTTTGATATGCATAATGCTCCTCCTCAGTCTAGCCGATCTGTCGAGGTTGATATAGATCGTATTGCCGAAAAAATTGAAAAGTACAGGCACAGTTCCTCGCGGAAAATCGCTAATGAGCTAAATATTTATCATTCGACAGTGATCCACCATTTAAAGAAACTGGGAATAATTCATATTTAGAAAAAATTTAAGATTTATCCGACAACCCAATGCATGGTGAGAATAAGTCGAATAGGAAAGAATAAAATTTCTTTCGTTCGAAACCTCGTTTTCGGACGACCAAGTTTGAAAATTCATCGAGCACACGCGCACTTGTCTCTTTTCAGGCTTAGGTTTGTAAGTACTACATAATAACCAGTTCCAATGTCACGATACGTACTGGTAATACAGTTATTAACGGTTTATATTCTTTTACACGTACATTACTGAATGAACTGTTACAAGTGACGTCCTTGTTGACGCATACGAATTTTTGCTCTTTGAATCAGAGAGCCATGGAGTGATACCCACGTTTTTTCGACGCTTTAATTGATCGAGAACTTATATTATTTTCTTGTTGAGCCACAGATGATTTACATTGCTTTTTGCGTATACTATTTCTTTCGACATGACCTACAAAAATAAAAGTCCAATGGATTAAGAGGTGATACATCAATAGTAATTACTATTGAGTACGAGGATATAGAGGCTAAATACTACCGTGCAGGTTCAATGAAATATTGTAAGCAGAACTTTCAATACGTTGACTGCCACAGTGAAAAAGGCCGTACGTACCCAGACATTTTTTATTTTGTTATTAAACCATGAATCGTCGAAAATACGTACGTGTAAATTAATAGAGGCTGTTGGTCTTGTTTTCAATTATACTGCGATATTTCTTTTACACAAAAGTTTTCTAACGTTATTTAACCCTTTTAATACTATGGGCAGCTAAAGTCGCGCGCCACGAAATAACTAATAAATTAAACAGTTCTTGAACTGTTAAAATTGATTTAATATGAAATTCTACTGCATTTAAGTTCCTACCGAACATCTTGTTTCATTATGTAAAGACTATTTACAATTTAATATCTACATAAACATACGGATGCATTGCCAATTTTTGCATTGCGCCAAAGTACGCCTGCGGTTCATATAGCCGTATCGTGTGATACATTCCGCGGTAGACATGGTCGTATCGAAAGGGTACAATAATTCAGCCTATTTGCAATATACATGTCACCCATATTTGGATGACGTGGCAGTCAAAGTATTAAATATTAATTCACAAATGACGTATGCGGCCTGAAATTCAGGCCGCTTATACAGGGTGTCCGATAATAAGTATAAGTTCTTGAAATGTGTGATTCCTGGTGTGATTTAAAACAACTTCTTCCTTAGCGAAAAAGTTCTCTTTATTAACGAGATATTAACGAAAAACCCCGACTAATCAGAGCACAAGTCTGCTGGCCGGTCTGCCGCGGTAACGTTGGCTACGCGCTGTGCTTATAGGTACTACGAACAAGCATGTCGGCAGGCATTGAACGGAATTGCGTAGAATAGCCAACGAAAAATTAGCGAACGAAAATGAAAAGTTCGATTTTATTTGTTACGACACTTTTATTTGCTATTCTACACAATTTCCTTCGATTCATGTCGATTTGCTTGTTCGTAGTACAAGCGCAGCACGTAGCCAACGCTATTGCGGGAGCTCAGCCAGCAGAGTCGTGCTCTGATTGGTCGGGATTTTTCGTTCATATCTGTTTAACAAAGCTTCGGAGAACCTTTTCGCTAAGGAAAACGTTGTTTCAAATCACCCCAGGAATAACCCCTTTCAAAGACTTACACCTATTTTGGGACACCCTTATAAATGTTAGGAACCCTTACGGCGACACTGTTCATGTGCGCGCAGGATGCGTATAGCCCAGGGATCGGCAAACTTTTGAGACGGAAGAGCCAAACCTGTCCCTTACAACAATTTAAAAATTACTTGAGAGCTATAAATATATTTTTATAAATAAGGAAAATTTAAAGTAACATTATAACAAGTTCTTATATTAATTATATCTTTATTAAATGACGAAAAAATCTTAAAAAAATTGCTCTCATCGATTGTATTTTCATTTTTAATTGTACTTCAGAGTCACATGTAAGTAGGTACCGAAAGAGCCGCATTTGTATAACCCTTTGGTGCGGTTATACGAATAGGCGATTCTACTAAACGCTTACTTGTATGATTTCGCAATACATAATCCTGTCCGTCGACAGAACCTATACTTGAATCGCACGCAAGCAAGCTTTTCCACGCCGTGAAAAATCGGTCCCCCCAAAACAGGAACGGAATAGAAAGCGGATGAGCCATGAAGGGAAAATTCGGATGGAAATATGGCATCGTCCAAACGCGACAGGGCAGCCATTGTTACACGCACTCGCGCGGATTCTCACGCGTCATTCAATTTCGTCTGTGAAAGCAGAAAAGTATACCTACACTGTGAACGTTATGTAGTTTTCAGGTGGAAATGATGTACGCTCGTGTTCTCGAAAAGTAAACACTCGTTTGTTCAACGATTGCGTCTTCGATATGTTCGTTCGATGCCGCTCTCCGGGCGTTGCCGATTCGTTGGGCTTTCCATATCCCCTCGTAACGGGAACCACGAGCTACCAGTATGCGAAACCGACCGTCCGAGTACTGTTACTCGCTCCATCCCACAACGGGGAACACGCGTGTAACCTGCGAATCGGTTTTATTTCCACGCGCCATGAAGTACTTGCTGTTGTTCGATACTTAACACCAATTCCGTTCAACTGTTGCATAAATAAATGGCGAAAAACGACGTTTATTATCGTCTTTCGACATTTATTGTACAGCGTTGGTCACCAGATATGTTATCATCTCGATACACGTTGATATTATTTTAGTTTCTTGAACACGTTCACTGGCGATGGTATCTGAATTCAGGTGACACGTAAAGTTCTCAATGAGCCGCGTTACCTGTATATGGGTGACGGTGACAGATCATATTGGCTAGATACGAATAATCGAAGCAGTTTTTTGCAAAGATAGTCAAGAGTTATATTATAAATAGTTTAATTAAAACAACTACTTTGAATGTATAGATATGTGAAACATGGCACACATAATTAACATTGCTAAGGTCAAGTTAAACAATTAGTTGTTGCTTATTGCAATTAATAAATGAACTGGCTCACGTTAGTTAAAGACATTAAGTAATCAACTATGAAATCCAACTAAAATAATTTTTACATTATGCTTCGATATTATTCGATACTGCTCCTCGAATTTAGATTAATTTGCAAATTAGTTTGGACTCACACAGGCTGAATATAGACTTGCAACATCTGGCTATAAGTACATTGGTTTTATTGTTTGATTGTTCACAACAACAACAAATTTCTCCTGGCACTCAACTTGTTAAACGCGAGGCGTACTGTCTCTAAGTTTACGCAAAACCTTTTTAAATACGATACTACATCGGTATACCAACGAATCAAACGGAAAAGTAGACAATATTTCAAGCGAAATATTATTGAAAAATAATAAACATTCTTGCACGTGTTCGCACAAATTCCACCGTAAGAACTACACAAAAGCGGATGAGATTCGAAGCAGCACGATTCTAAAAGCCGTTTCGTAACTGGCAATCGAGTCGCTGGAACCGCACGTAGGGAAGCGAGAAAAAACGAGTTTCCTTCGGGTGTCCGAAGGCGCGGATGCACCGGGGGACACACAGGATATTGCCGGTGAAGTGCCACACGACATTCCAACGCGCGACTGTTCCATTGGTTCCGCTTGTCACGCGGTCATTCATACGACGAGAAATCAACCGCGGAATAACGTATTGGATTTCCCAATAAACGGGAACGTTGTAACGCAATATCGCGGCGGTAGGCGATGGGAGGCCGGGATTTAACCCTTTTTAGCGGCACGGGCGTGAGTGTAATCTGTTCCAGGTGTACGTTTCAACACATCAACACGTTAAATACCGAACGATTTTCGTGTGACCCCCGCTTTTGGAACCTTGGTGAGTGAATCATACACCGATTACAATGTAATAAATATGTTCGGTAACTGCAAGCCTTTCAACCAGAGACTTGTATAGGTTGAGGGGCCCAAAGTGTTGGTCCCTTTCCCCAAAGATTTTTTGGCTCTTGTTCGAAAAATAATCCACAGTATGATTTCACATACATTGTATAGTCACTTTGAAACTTTAACGTCGAAACCCTATTATCACGTTTTTATAGAAGTGTATACAAACAAAATCAAAAATAGAAATGCAAAATACGCATTTTTCGTTTAAAAAAAAATGTTCCCAATTACACCAGCTCTAATTTTATTGCTTAAACAGTTTTTCGTGGGTTGAAATCAATTTTATAGTTAACTTTTCTATACTTCAAAATGAGTTTTTTATGTAAATATAATAATACTGTTTTTATTAAGTAAAAATCAAGGAAAAGGTCATAGGAATAAAACCACTATGGTGCACTGCGTGTAACACAACAAACTGTCGTAACTTATATTGGAATTGATGAAACCTTCTATTTATTCTGCCATCTTATTAGACTCATATTTAACATAAATTTACACAATTCCCACTAGGCTCCGGCACTTCACGCTATAAATAAAGTGGGGGACGGAATGGACACATCGGCGAAATTTGAGCCTCTTATCCTACAGACACGACTGAAAGTACACTGAGATAAACCCCATGAGAATAACCTTAGGTCCTTAGTAATAAATAAGTGTGAAACCGAACTTTATACAAATCTAGACTTTGAAATGAAAAGCGAGGCGGTGATGAGTAATGTATTTGGGAAACTACAGTAATCTATCGATTCATGACTAACAGATTGTTAGACGTCCAACATCGCGGCCGAAGTTTTGTAACCTCAAAATTCCTTTACCTTTTTTGAAAGTTTGCATGTTAGCATCAACGTATTTCGAGTGGAGTCGAAGACGGGTTGCCTGGGGCTATTAATAATAGACACGTAATCTGTGTGCGATCCTGGAAGGGAAGACATCAAACTAAACCAACCCTGGTTGGTGTCACGTGACTGCTGAGCACCACGTTGGGTCCTTTAGCTACCGGCTGTCGTAAGTTTCTTTGTGAGAAACGAATGAGACAAAGTAAGACATTGCAAGCAGCCCGACGTTATGTTGCCTCAAGAATAAGGACATTGTTCCTGAAGGATCTGGCGACGAAGTAGGGAAGGCAAGGGTGGCCCTCTGGTGAGAGAACTGTGTTGAATCGCACGACACTTACCCCAGAATCTTTGAGGAATACAGATGTTATTAAAAATCCAAGCATCGATAGAATGTTTCTGACATGTATGAACTATCTAAAACTCCACAAACCCTCCATTACTGACGCTCAGTCTCAAAGACCCACGTAACCGATGCTTAGTGGTAACTGTCGAACGAGTGAAATGTGTGACTCACGATATTCAGTGCGTGATCAGCTCTGATCAACGAAGGAGTGTCATTGAGCACAATTGATCTGTGAGACCGAAGTTAGTATTCGTGTAACAAAAACAATAGTGCAATACTTTACATAACTTTAGGCCTTTGAACGTGTAAATTTGTAAATTTTTCAAATGCCAAGAATAGATCATGAGAAAGAACAGCAACGATCCCTACGATTGTTCGATGGAAACAGATCCAGAGATCGAAATTCACGATGACGACAAAAGTCTAGTAGACGATCAATTGAAAACTAGCGACACTGACACTCGATCGGAACAAAATTTTTCGGATGGAAAGTCTTTATTCAAACCTCATGACAGATTTGAGTAAATCGTATTTTTGAAAGCAAAACTTCGTTTCTGAACGTATAGGTCTCTGAGAGCGACGTTAGTAACGACGTCCTGTGAATCCACGTTGGTAATAAAGGGCTCTCTTGCTCTTTATCTGTAGCGTTACGAAATATCAAACTCGCGACGTTTGATTTCAAGCTCAAGAGTTCGACTTGCGCTGGTCAACGTACATGTATTGGTTGTCCGAAAATTTCGTGCCGATTTTAAAGGAACATTGAAACGCAGAAGATTTAAATTTTAGTATACATTTAACTTTTTAGTTTACATCAATCTTTCTCCATCTTTCAGGCAACTTGAAAATTCCGTCCTTCCAGAATCTCTCAGGTTTTTCAGCGAAAAACTTTTCTACGAGATTTTTTATCTCGACCAAAGAGTTGAAGTTTTTTCCATTAAGGAAATTTTGTAATGATCGAAATAGATGGAAATCAGAGAGCGCGAGGTCTGGTGAATATGGTGGATGGGGTAGAACATCTCAACCGAGCTCCAACAACTTTTTGTACAAGAAAAGCATTAAATGCCTAAAATGCACTTTGTTTTCTTCCATATTCAAAGGCGTATAAAACTGACAAAAATTAATGTATCGTAACCAAATTTTTTCCAAATATGCCTGAAATACCGTCTTTTACGATATGTACGTATGTCATTTGTTTCCAATCGTTCTGATATATTCAGACCTGTCCTTACGCCACCTACCAAAAATCGGCACGAACTTTCCGGACAATCCATACAACGCTTGAGCGCATCATAGGTAGAAGCATATTCCATACACTAGTTTGTCCAACACGTCAAAAGTATTTAGCGCTGAAAGGGTTAAGGGACGAAAGGGAGGCTCAAATGGAAAAAAAATATCCTACGATATCCTGTCCGATTTGCTTTCATCTTACGGTAATATAAAGCCTTTCGTTGAAAACGTTACGTCCAGTTACAGCTTTCCCCGCTTAATTGACGCACGCTCAGGTCCACGTTGCGACAGTTATCCGGGGAGGTAGGTGTTCTGAGAATTGCCGGCTGTTATTTCTCCCCCGTTTGCTCGCTTCCTGATCGCGTCAAAGACCAGAGTAAGAAGTGTTTGATGTGAATGAAATAGAGAGAAAGGTTTGAAAGTCTGTTCTACGATGCGTAGCACAGATAACGCGGACCATCGCTCCGTGGAAGCTGTCCCAGGAATCGGTGGGGATAGCTCCGCGTCAATTAAACGGGGAAAGAAATGCGTCTGTTAAGCGACGAGAGAATCGTATTCTCTATCTACGGTGAAAGTCATCGATGTGTTAACACTTTTTTGTCCGCCACAGCGTATGTGTATTATGACATAGGATGATCGCGCATGAAATATCAGCTTCCGTGGTAGCACGTCATGTTATTCAACTTCAGGTAATTCTATTAGAAACAGTATAAACATTTACGTTTCTTATTGAAATCCCAAGTTCTTGGAAGCAAAATTTAAAAATTTCGCACCAATCGTCAGCAAAACCTTATTAACCCTTTCGCTACGGTGGGCCTCGCCGCGGAGTACCTCGTCTAGAACGGAGCGCCGTGCCGAAAGTGAGAACATTTTGATACATTCGACTTACGACCAACTGAGTATAATTATACATTTGAGGCCCACGTTCAATGACAAAACAATGTCGAAAAAAATCGAACGTTGCAATAGCGCTTGCAATTGTTTGCGAACAGAAATACACGAAGCGATACCATTTATCTTAACATTTGGTTCCATTTTTGGAGCGGGTGACTATAGTCACCCGTTGTGTATAGGTGGCATCTTGTGACCGGTGACTATAGTCACCCGTCGTGTGCGGGTGTCTTTTTGTGGCGGGTGACTATAGTCACCCGTAGTAGTGAAAGGGTTAACCTTCTCTAGACAAACATATATTTTCACACTTCGCAGGCAAACCGGGTCGTGTTCAGGCCTATGTAGTTTTTTTACCGTCTTAGTAAAAGTACTCACGAAAAATTCGACTAATGACGGAATATCTCGTTTCTTGCGATATAAATGCTTCAGAATCGAAACCGAAATACAGGATCGATACACGATCATTAATATCTAGAATCACGTGAATTAAAGTATATACACTCTACCGTTCGCTGTTCGCACGAGCTATTCCGCACAAACCTGACGAACAATTTCACTGTTTCCCGTCGTTAGAAAGCAATGGACTTTTTAGGCGTTCACGATCGTTTCCGTGATCGTTCCGCTCCGTATTTGTTCAAAGTATCCACGATTAAATCGCGTTTTTTTTTGCCGCTAACTCAGACAACGGTTCCGCCGATCTCGCGGCGACGACGCATGGTATTTTAAAACAAACATCGGACCGCGAAATACCTGTAATTTTGATTGTTTTCTGTTATATGATTGATTCTGGTTCCCTTAACCCACACGTGTGCGCCATGGAGATCTCCTGCTGTGTGTCATGCCTCTTTTCTGACAAATTTTTTACTAGAAGTACACGTCTTCAATGTAAGATTTGCTATCAGTACATTCGGGCCGTTTTCAATTTTCACCATTGTCGCGTCCGTCCGCGTGGATTTCTCTTTCGAATCCGCCTGGACTTGTAAATTCCAGGCTCGACCGTCGTTGTACGCGTCCGGTTGCGACTGTTGCCCGCCAAATTAATATTAGGCAACTGATTCAATATTCTCTGGTGAGAAAAACTAATGATTGCTCGACCGTTGGAGCTGACGAATCGTGATGCGAATGTTGTCGAATGAATTGAGTCCGTGTGACTCTTGTCGTAACGAGTGCGAGTTTTCGAATGATTGTTGTCGAATGAATGAGTCCGTTTGACTCTTGTCGATACGAGTACGTGAATGTCTTGAGTCCGTGTGACCCTTGTCGAACGAGTGTGTTTTGCGAACGAATGTTTGCGAACGAGTGTTTTCTAATGAATGCTTTTCGACTGACTGAATCTTTTCGACTGACTGTTCGAGTTTCGTGTGACGTCGCGCTTCCTCGAAGTTCGCTGAAGGCGTTACCAAAACTCACCTCCTTATTGGTTATGCCCTGAAGGGGAAGGCAAATTTCTCGGTTTTTCCAAGCGACGTGGAGGTGGAATACCTCTCCTTCAGGGCGAAGCGGACGTCAGGAAAATATCGCGCACGTGGTCACGGTGCTAGTTGACCGCGACGAATTTTCGAGTCTCTCAACGGTAGGGTTTATGACTGTATTGTCTGCGAGTCAGCGCGCCCCGGTAAGGCCCGGCGCGGATGGGTCCCAGGTTACCGAGCGCATGTGGCGGACTGCAGACCAAATGTTCGCTTCTTTTGTCTATTATTCTCTTTGTGTTAACGAAATTAAAATTGCTTGAATGAAGGAAATAAAATAATAAAAAGTAACGGTATCGTCTGATTCTATAACCGTCGTTTCGGTCTACGACGGAACAACCATTTTAGGCGTTTTTACAGCTATTTTTGCATTTGTCGTCGAACGTGTTAAATTCTTGAATCCTTAAGGATTCTACACCTTAATGATTCTATCTACACCTACGCTAGAACATATGTATGTACATGAGATTCATCAAAATCCGTGTCGAGGATGTCGCGGTCTCCTCTTGTAAGTTTCTTATCGATTATATACCATTTTCTTGAGTTTCTATCATTGCTGTGTTTAGTGCATTCTGTCTAACATCTGGAGCAAAGGAAGTGATTTTCTTTAGAAATCAGTACGACGTCGACTTCTAAACCAATCGCGCACAAGACCTATTCTTATTACTGTTCGCGAGTTCACGTCAGTTTCAAACGAGATATATTATATTCTTTACAGAAAGTAAAATTTTTAATATTCGAAATAAATAGCGACGAATCATATCGATTGTTGGTGACAGTTCTAATATTGACACAAACTATGTTACAGAATCTGATAGTGATCTACAATCGATTACCTTTTCAATTACAATTTTACATTTCTTATTACAGATAGAAGTGATTTAGAACTATAAAAAGAAAAGTACACACAAAGTGTTTAAGAACCACCGATCGGCAAGGTGTTTACAGTACAGATTAAATCGGAAAAAACTTTTGAACCGTAACAGGAGTATGTACTCGAAAACGATATTTCGCTGGCGTTAACTTAACGAGGAAAAGCGGGTCGATTGTGCTATAAATTACTAAATTCTCCAGGCCCTCTCCCCCCGGAAACGAAAATCGAGCAAGTTACGTTTCATGAACGTAACGCGACGCCCCCGTGAGAACCGTCGCGAGAAGACAAAGGAGACCCGAAGGCGACGTAGAAACGCGCCCAGGAAAAACCGTGACACAATGACGAGGAAACGCGAGAGGAACGCCGTGCTAATTACCGGTTTCGAAAATACAGGAAAGAAACGAAAGAAATAAATAAAGCCGGACCCGGTATACAGGGTGTTGTTAAAAATGTGGGATACTTTCACAGGGTGGATTCTACATGCCGAACTAAGATGAAAATCAAGAATGACGAAATTGCGTACGAGGCTAAGTTATTAGTTAGAATTTGTCGAAAATACGGAAGGAACACACGTGCAATACGTCGTCTGGCGAGAAGGAATTATTCTACTGGAGACGCACGTTCTTCAACTGTTTCATAAGTTTAGGCAGCCGTCCATTTGAGAGTTACTCGCGCGAGTTGCACTCGAGAGTACTGTCACGTGGTGTATCCATTTGAGAGTAACTTCAACAGTTTTTACTCTCACATAGTCGCTAGAATGCCCGCCGAGAGTTTACTGTCTGACAGAACTCTCAGAATCGTGTCCACTAGACTCTCGTGTGTAGTGACTAGAGATTCCTCCGTGCCCGTCCGTTTTGCAGTTTGTTTTGAACTAAGCGTGACGTGAGATAGTGATTATGGAGGTGGAAAAACTGTCTGCTCTTGTAGATATAATATAATAATTAACCTTTAAATGCAATTTAAATTTTATTTTTCACACCAATTTTTCTTACCGGACATTATGTTTCTCGCGCAACAGTTCCCGCAGAAATACGAAATTGTTTTGTTCTCGACGAGCGACTTTGGGATATAAGATTATTGATTGTCGCTTTTTTTCATTCAACTGTTCCTATGTCAACTGTCTGTGTGTTTGTTGTATGTCGCGACAATACTCTCGAGCGCAACTCGCGCGAGAAACTCTCAAATACATAGACAGCTGCCTGTAGGGTATGCGTCCCAATACGGATGCTTTAATCCAGTTTGCGCAATCATGCGTTAATTAAAAAATACTGCTACATGAATTACATATTCTGAAAATCAACTTCTTTTGCTAAACAATTCCTTTTTATGAAGGAATTTTCTAAAATAAAAAATTAAATCTTTGTAATGTATTTCATTAAACAAAAACAGATGTTTTTGTCTGTATTACGGAGCTGTTTCAGTAGCTGCAGATGTATTTCGGTGCCACAGTTTCGAAGCCTGTCCACGTTCGGTACCCCTATTACGGTGTCTTTGAATGTCGCTCCTAACTTAGCTTTCATGAAGTAGGGCTATTTTCTTCCAAATATTGGTGAATTGTGGTAAATTATGTAATACAATAAAAAAACACGTAATTATGTAATAAATTTCATTAATGTAATATTTACTATAGTTCACTTTTGATTTAACGAAAATGAGGTTATGGGGAAAACCGACGGAGGTTCCGTATTACGGATAAGATTGAAAATCTGACGGTATTACAGAATTTACTTAAAAGGAAAAATGAAAATATTTGTAGGTGCTCAATTTATTTTTTTCTAATTACAATAAACCTTTTTAGGTTATAATATGCATTTTATACGGTGAAGATGCTGTTTATAATTGATGTATAAGAAATAGTTCAGTAAGCATTTCATAAGGTTCTGGACAAGAAATTCTATGAAATTACCAAAAACGTAATGCATACATTTTAATAAATATTTATAACATTATACCATGTTTAAATGTCGTTTTTTACTTTGAATCTTATTTGTTAATGATTAAATTTAATTAACAAATTTGTTTATGTTTATTTATACATGTATTTTTTCATAATGATTTTAAAACAGAGGCTCCATAATTGGGATCCATACCCTAGGTCTCTTCGTTTCATTTTCTTTCAATCACTAGTTTCACCAGGTCATCGATCGTGCCCGTGTAAAAGCCGAGAAACAGCTGTCGAGTAATATAATGTAGTATAACCGTATAACCCATCGCGTGAGACGTATTTCACGCGTATTTCGTCCGTATTTTTCAACAATTATTATATAAGTCGTAACATTGAATAATGCCCATCTGAACGCTTCAGATTTTTCACCTAGATCACATAAAAAAATATATCGTTTACTTGCAATGTGACTTGCATAAAATTTTCGTTAAAATAATGTTGGAAGTATTCGTTCTTCAGTATTCTCTTTGCAACGGTACAATCACAAGATATTCCTGCAAGGAAGATGAGAAATGAAGATTTGAAGGTCTTTTAGTTCAAGCGGATCTATGCAACTTGCAGAACTTGCTGCGCAAATTGATACAAGTGATGTGACGGTAATAAAAAAAATTTTCAAAGAAATCGGCAAACTCAAGAAACTCCAAAAATGGGTTCCTCAGGAAATGAAAAAACGGACATTTCATGTGTTACGACCTAATCACAACACGAATCGTAACACGGAAACAAAGTCTCAATCGCAAGCTCGTCATTCTTGATTTTCTTCTTGGTTTACCATATAGAATCCAACCACGTGAATGTGTATTCCCACATTTTTATTAGCACCGTGTAAAGCAATCGTTCTTTTATAACTGTGAATCGGAATGTCTCCTCTGCTCCAGTGCCTCTCGCGAGTCGTTAACCTGCTCGCGTACTTATATTCGAGACGCGCGTCGTTTCTCCGGCACCCGGTAGTCGTTGACATTACGTAAACACCTTCCCGCCATTAGATCCACGATTATCATCGTTGCGCGCCTTACCCACCTATGTAGTCTTCCTATTTGTTCCCGTTTTACTTAATTATCTGTTACCGCGGGTCACGGCGCTGCGTATCCATGTGCGCGCCCGGTGATTATGAAAGTGATGTTTAAACAAGATTTCAAAAATTCTTTCAATAATATTGAAATGTAGAATCGATACAGCATAAAATTAGAGAAAAACACTTTGTTTTTTGTGTTTTTTTTTTACTTACATCGCTTTTACAATCACCGGCACATAATGCGACTTTGTCATTTTAGAGGGAACGTCCCGAGAACACACATCGAAGGGATATTTACCTTTCATTGCTGAAGATTTTAGTACACACATGGGAACTTCGGTAACAGGAAAATTCAGTTTTTGTTCGTAACTTTACAAATTCTGTAGGGAACCTCAATAGACGTTTCAGGAGATTTTATCCTTTTTTTTTGCCACTTTTTGATTCTTCAGAATGAAAATATCCTTTAAAGATTAATGTATGTTTTCTTATTTTCCTGCATATTTTGAAAAATATAGTAGATAATAAAAGTTGTTACAGTAAGAATTTAATGGCCCTTCTGTGCTCCATAAAGTTGTACAATGAAATTGTTGAAATTGGGTTCATTCATTTATTTATACAACAAATTTAGAAAACAGAAAAGAATGTTTATAGCTGAATGGATGTTTCCTTTTTAAAGTACAGAAATGTGGTCCCCACGATTTGAAATTTGTATTTATAATATATAGTACATGTAATATTCATCATTTATTACGAAAGATCATTCGAAATTACTATACCTGTTTTCTGTAGACATAATAATAACGAGCTGTGTACATGAAATATGACAAACTTCAGTAACTTTTGCTTAACGCATTGAGTCGTTCCGTAATTCTATAGTCACTCTACTCTCTCATCGCGTGTGCCGTCATATGTCCGTAATTTAGTCTGTCTCTTTCTTCACGCCGTCCAGACTATCAAACATCCAAATCTGAAGCTTATTTTTCATACATCTCAAGGCGTTATTACAACCATTCTCCAAATATATGTAGAAACGATAAATTGTTACGCATCTTTTAAACGTGCTACCCAAATTATTCATAGTTGTACACTTTTTTTAATGTATGTTCTTACTTCTCCTTTTATACATTTTTTTAATTTGTTTGAAATTTTATTTTTGGTTAAAAACACAGCAAATATAGGAAAACAAGAAGTTATAAATAAATTATCTATAGAATTATTCAAAAACCTATTGTTTATGATACATTGTTAAAGTAAAAATATGTCCAACGCTCATTGAGTCATATGAGCTATTTATTTTTAAAGCCGTATAATTCCATTTTTCTTTATTTTCGAATATTTAATATTCTGCATTTTACCCTATTCAAAGATATTGTTAAATGCTAGTAAGCTCGTTTTATGCTTTTAAGATTCAGGACGTGTTTAATATACAAATTATGTGGCCATGTTTAATAATATTTTCTAAATAAAAAAGTGTTTTCCTTAACCGTTTACGGACTTGTACCACAATAAAAAATAATTGTCAAAAGCATAATCAATACCAAATTTAAATTTATATTTGCATTGAAGTAGACTTTTCTGAAATGTAATTCGAAAATATAAATAATAAATATCATAATAAAAACAATAATGGTACATTACTGAATGTAAAAATATATTCATTTGAGAATATGTTTTTTTTGAGAATTTTATTATAATGAGATTAATAAAAGAACAATCTGACGAAAATGAAAGTACAGGTGTAAGCATGAATAATAACTCTTACTCATATCCATTTTGCTTATAATTAGTAGAAAGTTTCATGAAATATTCGTAGTGAACAGGGGATATACATATAAGGCAATAAACTCATCATATCGTTATATTTAGCTGATGTAATATGTAGGTCTTGAATTTGCATAAAACGGCAATAATATGATTGTACTGAATTTTGTTGGCCTTCCTCGCCTTCGGGAAAAACCTAGAACATTAAGTTCCGTATTTTGTTCCATTGGTGTTTTGTATAACATTGTACTAACACACAATTTCTCCGTCAGTATTTTTCTGTCCTATTAACGGCCCCTCCGTGAACGACGGTAGCGAACGTATGAAATGAATGAAGTCATTGTTACATACGGACTTACGCCAGTTTCAAAGAAACAAAAACATGCAATTCCATTTAACAGCCAAACGTCTTTTGACCAATTCATGGGAATATTCTAGCTAAAATTAGCTTTAACTCACTTTTTTTTTCAAAATTGGACTTAAACCATTTTCAACAAAAAAAATCAGCGCGTATGAATATTGACTTTAATAATCCGAACCAACAAAAGAGTGATGAAAGAGGGAACCAGTGAATCTCTATTATACGAGACATCTTGTTATCCGAACCATTTTATTGGTCACCATTTGATAAACGAAGCTCATACTACTTTACAGGCGTACGAAATGAATTTGACCCGTTAATAACCGCCCAGGTAATCGGTCGATCGAAGTGTGAAACGGCAGGGTAAACCGGTGAATTTTTATCGATCCCGAGGCATGGCCGCAATTACGCCACCGGTCTCCTGGCGGAAGTCAAGAAGCGGTTCCGGAAATGAGAGCTCCGTCGTTCACGCTAAACTCAGTTTCCCTCGACCTTCCTGGGATGTGGGTTAGCAACTACTGACTCGGTTCACGTTCCACGGCTGTTTCGTTGGAAAATTTTTGCTTCCGCCTCATGCTCGACAGGACTGTTTCCCCCTTCTGTTTTTTCTTCTGCCAAGCGGCCGTTCCGCGATTAAGCGTTCGATATTTCGATTATTCGTTTCGAATCGATCATTAGAACGATTTTAAATACCAACGCTCTTTTTCCTATCATTGTTACTCATTCGTAGACTGGGAATTTTATGCATTTATCGCGCATACAGAATGGTTCAATCCCTTCCGAGGCTAACGGGACAATGCGTTCGAAGCTAACCTTCACTCCAGAATTCCATTGTTTATCTTTATAAATGAAATTTATGGAGAAAAAGATGTATTAGATGCACAGACTTCTTTATTATATACCAGACTGATTAATCCCCACATACTGCTTATATAAAATGTCATCAAATAGCATCTACTAAAGTATCTCATTCCAAAAACTTATATGTTTTTTGAGGACATTTTATACAAGTTAGCAGTCTAGTATAGAATAGAGAAGTCTGCGGGGTTAAGTAAGAAAGATTAGAATTATAGATTAGAATAACTGTATTACAAATAATGTATTAACTATATCTATCACTATGCTTCTGTGCATGTGCAGAATGAGATACTTTACATAGTATGCTTTTAGAGAGCATTTTATATAGCGGCACAAGTTTGTTCACGAAAAGCTGTCACTTCTTTTTGACAAAATTATTTACTAAAATGCGAATTTTGATTTTGAAATCGATTGATTCAAGAATGATTTCAGTGTATTATAGCCCGTAATATTACACTGACTTCATCGTTAAAAAATCTGTCTCGAAAGGGTTAAAACTCGATGCATTATGAAGTTCAACAAATCATGACGTAGCTTGCATATTACTTGGACCCTGATAGCATTTTTAATAAGATAAGTACGAAGTATGATACTACGTGACCCCATTTTCTATAAATTTCTGTACAAAAATCTGTATTTGCATATAATTCGGCGATCTATTCATTATGATATTAGGTCATCCAACGAGTAAAGAGTTCGTAACTATGTAAGTACGGCTTATTTTAATCTACTGACGAAGCGGCGATTTATTTACAAGTACGAATGGTGTTACTGCTCATTTATATGAAGTTATTTTTCTCTTTTAAAATAAAATGCAACAAATAAAAAATAGAAATAAAATTTTAATTGCATATAACTTTAGTATGCAAAGTTATTATATATTTCGGTAATTCCACAAATAATTTATTTCTAGTTCCTAAGTCGCAAAATAGGAGGTAAAATGAGCCAGAAAAATAAACTTATCGTATGTAATGATAAAAAATGCAGTTAAACACGTAGAATCGTCGATTTATGCAGATGACTCTAATAATTCGATCAGCTACCGTAAACTTTTTACTAGACTTTTCTTCACTTGGACCACGTGCCCACCGGTGGACATTGAAATACTGGCAACCCGTGCAAGCATACAAACGATTCATACTCAAACTAGTTGACGCAAGTCATTAGCGCAGCAGTGATCATTTAGCGTTCAATGTGTTAGACGCGTGTACACGCAATTACATCTCTAACACTCGGGAATACGGGAAACTTGTCTAACAAATAGCCGTTTCACTTTCCGTAATTCAATACAGTGTTCCCTGTTTTAATAAATATCCTTATTCAGAGAGATTCAGGTATAAGTGATACACATACACGGTCCGAACGCTGACACGATCGCGATTGATCTTGCCGCCTGACTTTGGCCATGACCATAGACTATTGAAGTATGACTATGGATTAATAGACATACAGTGAGTAAAAGAAGTATTCGTACACACTTTAAAACAGAACAACTTTTTTAAAATTAGACCAAGTGACTTGAGTTTCTTTGTGAAGTTAGATATAGACATTTATACACTGTATACATAGTCCTGATCTATGATTATCGCAGATTCGTTTAAAATAAGTTTGCAAGATAGTTGCAAAATGAAGCTGTTTAATTGCCAAAAACACTTCTGCTAAATTTTAGAGAAACACCACGCCAGAACGGCTAAACGTCATTGTTCATTTTTCATAAATTAAAAAAGTTTATTTTTTCAAGCATAAAGTCGACTTCTATGTTCAATACGGACATGTCATTTTGCAAAAAATTGAAAAACCAAAATCGGCTACAAGTATACCAGTTTTTTATCTACTTTATGAATAATTTTTCCTTTTTATTTCTGATATAAAACAACGAAAACAGGATGTTTACCGCAGACGCCTTTTTTGAAAAACTATCGTACGGAAACAGCTACCACGCTGTTGCTTCATAGAATTTTTTACTGAAAATGTGAAATTTTATACACAAAAGTATGTCCTTTCGAATGTACCTAATGTTCCTTTAGTAAAAAAATGTTTTCATCGTAAAAAATTCTTGAAAACCATCCTACTTTTTCCCCTCGTATGTGTATATAGCCCCTTAAATGACTCACCCTGTATATTTGGATTGAAGTCAAGGATTATTAAACAGCTGTGCATATGTATTATTATTCGCATTATTATTATTGCTGTTGTTATTGTTGTCGTTACTGTCATTATTGGGAACATTTACGCGAACAATTTCCAACGATCGGGGCCCCCGTTCCTGTCTCCATGAAACGGTATTCCGGTTTATTCACCCGTTTTCAGGGTTTCGCCGCGTAAAAGAGAAATCCTTCGTTCATTAACATTCACTTCTGCGGTTTATTTTCCTGAGTATGCGAAAAACTCGACCACGAAACGATCGTGCACCGACACGGCCCCGTGTATACCTTTCTCTAAACGGGATACATACTGTGTGCCGTGGCTGCAGTTCCAGCAACGCGGTGCGATTGGGGCCCAGCACAACGGACGGAATTGCGCCTAAACAAGTGGGTAAAATCCGGCGTGAAAAGGCTCGCGATAATTTTGCCAAGTGAAACGGAAAGAGAGTAAGACGTTCGGGGCTAAACGGTGGATTTCACATTCTGAACCGCGACGAGACGCGAGATCCGCTTAAGATGACCAACACCGATCTCTGCGTACACCCGCGAACAAACTCGGCTTCCACTAGGAGAAAAAGCAATATAGGGGTTAGGGCCTCCTACCACTTGGTAAATTTAATTCAAATACCCAAATAAATGTTAAATTGAATGTTAATTCGACATAAATTTCAATAATTCCCGAGACCAAGTGATAGAAGACCCTTCTCCTGCACTGCTTTTTCCCCTAGCGGAAGCCGAGTTTGCTCGTGAGGGTACATCGCGACTGTGGATCGAACGGGGAAACACTTAACAATCGGCAGTCAGTCCTGAAATAACAGTGAATTCTTTGACTGTTCACCTTTCTCTGTTCACGAGAGAACAATTGAGGAAGTCATTAGGAAAAACAAACGATCGTTGTGGTGTGTTTTGATTTTTGTGATAACAGATTTTAGCCAGGGATTGAGAACAGTTATGATATCGGTTTCAGTTCTTGAAACTGTTATGAGAACCGGAATAATGTGGACATTATTATATTACTGTTGCAGATCATATACAAGTTTGGAACTTTACAATTTTGCAAAAAGGTGCTCGATCCTTGTTTACAACGCGCAACCTAAATAGATTTAATCGATGGGACGAATCTTAGGAAACGATTTTATTTGGTTTAGAAGTCTCGAACTGAAAACCGTCGTGAGTTGTAAAATTATATATACTTGGCAACAGTAATATTGTTGCTGTACATTTGATTTACCCTAGAACACTTAGGATACACCCGGTTATTGAACAACGTGTCAAATTTTCGGGTATTAATATTAGGGTTAAATGTGCATTCGTTCCCTACATTTCTGAACGAGCGTCAAGGCCTACGTCGTCTCATAATTCAGTAATGAAGGTCATGGTCCGATAGTCTCGAGAAAGATTCTCGATGGGTCACCGAATTTTACGAATCAAGAAACTTCATGAATTCGTTACGTCTTGTCCACCGAGTAGCGTCTTCCGAAAAATCGATTCGAATGCAACAACAACGTCCTTCCCGGACGCGCAAGGCTAAAGATGTAGCCGTGAAAGAAGTTCGAGTTAATTGAAATAGAAGAACCGAGGCAGGAGAACACAGCAGTATGGTTCGATGGTCATGGCGAGCAGGCAACTGGGCAAGCGAACCAGTACCGCCACGCTCGTTGGACTCGCGCACGCGGAGGAAATCGTAGAAATTTCTTTGTAATAGCTGCCAGATAGGACGAGATTATCATACTCTATTTCTTCTGTAGTCCATTGCTCCGTCGAATGCAAATAATAATAATAATAACATCTATATTATACCAGAATAATAAAAAATACTTGACGATAGTAGTGTGTGCATATGCATACAGGGTGTTTGCTCTAAAATGAACCACAATTTTTCAGGCAATTCCGATGATCTGCCAAAGAAATATTTTGAACAAAAGTTAGGTCAGAGTTTGGCCTGCTACACATTTGGATGTTAAAAATTTCCAAAAAATTCTTTTTCAATAAAAAATCAAGGCCAGGTTGACCGAATGAAGAACTCTGAATTAAAATTCACAGAAATCCGACTTATTTTCAAGTGTATTGTTGTTCAATTCATTCTGGATGCATACAGGGTTTTCCATTAAGGCGAGATTTTTCATGAAGTTGATGATGTTTCTCAATGGTTCAATGAATGTGCTCTTTTCTTTTGTAAATCTGTCATCGGTAAACTTTGGCAATTTTAGGTAAAATACTATTTTATTTTCAAAATTCACATTTGATAAAAAATTCTTTCTGCGAAGATTTAGTGATTTTTACTATGCATATGTACAAAACATATACCTACATGGATGTAGGCATTTATTAGGCAACAGTTAACTTGCAATGTAGTGGAAAGACATAGTCTTAGTCCAAGTTGTTCTTCAGAAAATATCGCATTAATTCGTAAATGTATAACAAAAGACTTGACAACGTCAATTTCAGGACGTTCACAGCAAGTAAGTCTTTCAGAGATTACCAAATTGCGAATTACAAGGAGGGATTTATCCTTAAGATTGTATAAAATCCAAATGGCTTGAGAACTGAAGCCTATGTACAATAACTTTGTCACAAAAATATTTGTCAGGTCATGCAATTTCAAGGAACGGTGATGTCAATTGAGCATCGAGATCCTGCGATCTGACACCGTTGGACTTTTTCCTTTGGGGCTACGCGAAAGGGAAGGTGTCGTGAATCATCCGTGAACAATTGAACAGCTCAAAGACGTGATCCGAAGTGGCATAAAAGCATTGAGTTGCAATTATGCGAAAATGTTATAGAAAATTTTGATAAAAAAATGTTTGCCTGCAGAAAAACTCGTGGTGAACATTTATCATATATTGACTTCCATACATAATTCTCATTATTTCTAATAAATTCAAAATTTTCTAATAAATTCGGTATTTCATATAATAATAAAATCCTGTCTTAATGAAAGACTTTTTATATGTAGTTTCATTGGTAAACGAAATGGAGCCTCGTAAACGGTACAGATAGAATGATGACCACTGTTAAATAATTCTCATTCGTAAAAGTGTAACGAAACAAATTCAATACACGTCTAGATTGTTCCTAAACAATGATCGCTAAGCGCACATTTATTCGACCTAACATTCACGGTTTGTCTCAAAAGTTTGTGAACTGAAATTAAAACAGCAGTTTTCCGTAAAATAATAATGCTCTTCATCATCAACTATTAAAAAAAGTTTTCTTTTGAAGACTGTTCGCAGTAATTACAAAAACTCTGGAAATAACACTGATATTTCTTCTTCAAAATGGTGGAACGAACAACGATCGAAACTTTTGGCTTCACGGAACGTTTTGGTCATAAAACTTATTTCACAGTTTGATTATTCACCGGGTTCGTCCAATTCAGCTACATCAAACTAATTCCCGTTACGCGAATTAGAAAGGAAGACAAAGAAACGAAAATCCAAAATCATTTTGACATTCGCAGAGCTTCGACGACTGCTTTCTCGGCCATCTTGAAAAAGAATTACCAGAACTATTTCCAGTGTTTGCATAATTATCATGAAGAATATATCACTTGAGAAAGAAACTACTTTCATAAAAAGCATAAATATCGTACGAGAAATGACTGTTCTAACTTCAATTCGGACACATTCGGTACAAACCGTGTATTTTCCTACCCAAGGCTGTCCAGGTGAACAGCACTGTAACTGTAAAGCCTTAGTACTGACCGGGTGCAAGCAGCACACCGTGTATATCAAGTCTCGTATAGTACATGGTTCAAGGTCGGCCACTATACGCCGAAGACGATAACCATGATGTGCGCGCGTAGGAGCATTCACCCTTTGGAACTCGCTGGCTATAATAACTACGCTCGTCCCAGGTGCAACGGAGAGGTCCGGCGGATCTTCTACAAACCCATCCTCAACCGAAGCGCGCTCGTGCCCAACACCGATCGAGGAGGATCTTCTTCGACGAAGCCGATCGATCCTCGATCTTTTTCTTCATTTTACGCCGAGCAAACTTCGCTGGCAATATAGCCATAGACCGCTTGCTCGAATAAGTTCATTTAAAGCTCATTTCTGATTCATTTGTATTAAGTTGTTAACTAAGTTTCACTGCCAGCTCGTAGGACACACGGAATTTATATCTCGCGCCGATTTTCTGTTGTTTTTCAAAAATTAGGGCCATGCTTCTGTAACGAAATATGTCGACAGAGGTGCAATCCTGTAGCCAAGGAACATTTGTTGAGTATTATATCCGTTTTTGTAGTTTGTTGTTTTGTAATTTGAAGGAAACGGCAGCAGAAACATAACAATTTATCGAAGAAGTCTATGGTAATCAGTGGTGTTTTATCTTCTAGACACATGCGAGAGATGGTTTCGTCGATTCAAAAATAGCAATTTCGGCTCGAGAGACAAAAAACGCAGGTTGCACGACCAGAAGGAATAAAAACTGATGATTTGGAGGTGTTGTTGAAAAAACCGCGGTCTAATCAACTAATGAACTTGCATACCAACTTAGACTTGTTGAATGAAAATTTAAAAAAATTTTAACTGCAATCAATGCTTTACGGTAAAACAACCACAGAAATTAGTTAACGATTTAATCGAAATACATAACTTCGCGTCCATTTCTAATTCCTACTATATTCGTTACAATTTGTACACGCCTATAGTCAGGTCACCAACGACCCGCCAACAAACACAGTTACTGAATTCCTTGTACGTGTCTTGTTGTGGGTCACAATCAACCCGGCCACCGGCATCGATTGTCTATAGGTACCAGGGTTTCCCAAACTTTTTCTGCAATGGAACACTTAGCTTATTTTTTAGGTTGGGTAATTCCTACTAGCAAAAATTTTTTTAAAATGTTATTAAAACACATTATTTATTTAGTAATTATTTTTAAATATAAAACAATAATATTATATAAACATAAAAATATGAATAAATAAAGCACTTAATGACTTTGATAATAAAACCTTTCCAAATTGTCACTGAACACCTATTCAGGTTCAGCGGAACACAGTTTGGGAAACCCTGGTCTGTACTGTTGAGGTTGGTTGACATAGGAAGTCCCCTAATATATGGCGCCAGTTGCAAAGAGAAATTCTACAAAATACCATTTGCTTTGGGTACTTCGATCCAAAGTAAAAATAGCCTTCTGTTTGGAAAGAAGAAATTATATATGAAATCTTTGTGGAATCATTGAAAGTAATTTCGTTTAAATGAGAAAATTAAAGTTAGATGAAGTCTTATTTTTCTCTTTTATTATTTCTAGCTGATTATTTATTTGAAGTAAAAACTCGTACCGACACTGATGCAAATGCAATTGAAAAGTTGTATTAATCAGAGCAAGGAATTAAGAACACGTGTAGAAAATGAAGGAATTGCGGGAAAGATCAGATAGTTGGATTGAAAATGTTTTATGAATGCACAATCAGACTGGACGGTGTAATTCGACTGGTCGTTTCTAAACCGTATAATTGCACTGATAGAGGAAAGTTTTGAAAATATTCACAACACACGGTACACTTTACTATATTATTTACACAGTGTAAGTAATCAATATTTAATGAATAATAAATATATTAACAATAAATAAATAATAAGTATATATTATTTATATCATGTAAACAATAGTTATATGATGATCATATAATAATATTAAATATTATTATTTATATCTGTTATATATTATTTACTGTCTCATCGATGTACAGACGTCTAAAAAAATTTGTTTATTTACGTAATTTTATGAGATCAATCTAGTTCAGTTCTTAACGTGTTAGTGTACGATGACTGATGGACGGGAGTTGTAGCTGCAATAATTGCACTGGACAAAGATGATAATGGATTGTACATCATACAATGTTCGTTAAGCGAAAACCGGAAGGAAATTTCCTTTCTTATAAAACAATTGCTAAATCACGATACAAAACTTTATAAATTACACAGAAGATTATGATCTCCCACCATTTCAAGTAATGTTTCATCTTCTATTTTTCGAAGTAAGCTTCAAAATCTATCACATCTCAAATCAGTACATAACACAAACGAGAAGTTACATATAAGAGTTTCTCAATAAACTAATCAATAAACTTGTTGCAAACGTGTAGTACGAAAACGAGCTTCTTGTAGCAGAGAAAGCCGCAGTAGCTTATCTTGTATGATGAAAAAACATATTTGGATAAAAGTGCTTGACAAATTGTATGAAGAAACATATTTTGGATAAAAGTGCTTGAACATTCATATTTTCGGTGTAACTCGATTGATTTAATTGATGCTTCGTTCATCCATTTGAGAAATATCTTTTAAGAACGACAGTAGGACGAATGAATTTCCACCGAAGCAACAAAATGTTTCGCAGAGAAATGTTTCCAGTTTGGTTCTGCGTCGTTCTTTGATCTCACCGCTACTTCACGGTAACACGTGTCAAGATGTTTGTTTCTGCTTTCATGGACAATAAACAACATTCGGATTCATACTGGAACGTTTACTTAAATAAGAACCATGAACTAAAATATTCCTATTTGTTTATTTAATGGAGACGTAGCATTAAAATACCTTTCGCGTAATTCTGATGTCAGAAAGAATAATTCAAAGAACTGTTCTCATTTAACATTGATTTGTAAAACTGCTGCTTATTATTTACGTAAATATGTTAAAATACAGAGAAATTATGAAACAAGAAAGTTCTTAATTTTCCTGTAACAAATCAAGGTTTAGTTATTTCTGATCCTTATTAATAATTTTATTTTGCCCAACATATCACAAACACGTTATAATAATAGTAAAAATGGAAGCTGAAATCGGACGATGTAGCATCAATACCACATTTCCCTATTTACTTGGTCAATCACTACACCCACCACTAGATCGGCAAAAATCCGTTCTTAATAAACCTGTTGAGTACCACAATTCATAGCCAAATATAAAAAAAACACACTTCACTCGATCTGTCAGACAGATCTCACCGACAAAAATGTTGACTCTTATACTGCTACATGATTCATCATTCTACTGGAATCAATCGATGACTACCATATAAAGAGATCTCGAGAAATTGTCGCATTTACTCATAATTTTAATAATAAAAAAACTACTCGTTATCACATTATGAAAAAGGCAGATCTATGTCTTGGTTTGCATAATTGTATACGTACAATCTCGTCCTTATGTTTCTCGAGACCGTAAAAACAAGGATACGATCGGTCGGTCGGTGGGAAAATATGTTACGGAGAAAATAATTTCGATGTCGTATGAAAATTACTCACTCATATTTGCGGCGGTTCGTTTAGAGCCAGTTTGAACCCATGACGCGTTCCAGTTACGAAATTCGATCCCAGCTCGGAGGAACAGAGATCACGGGTTTAGAGGCGCGAGAAAAAGCGTTGGAAACGGGTCCCCCCGTCCGTTTGTTCCACGAAATCGTTCGGATTCGTGTACCGAAGGTGCGCGAGCGAGGAATGAGAGACGGCAACAACAACTATGGTTCGCCGTCGTCGACGTGTTTTACGCGACGAAATATCCACAACGAGTGTTTTCAAGGAGATCGATAGAAGTCGACGGCACCTTCGAAACTGGGAACGGGAACCGTTAACTTGGTCTCGGTCGCATCGGCATCACGGACTCGGACTAGACTGCAAGAATTCGCTGGCGTTCGACCCCCTCTAGAATCCTGTCCCGTCTCGTGCGGTCTCCCGTACCGGTACATGCCGTGGTAGGGCGAAGACGGACAGAACACGACTTCGGAAACGAGTCCCCTGGAGTCCCCTCGATCGTTTCATCGACCGTGAACTATCGAACCAGTGTCCCGATTTTTCAGACAGATTCGACAGGTCCTGGCTACAATGCGCCTCGTAGTAAATCTGTTTAAAAGTTCTCATTTTTTTTAGCGAAATGTATGTATTGTTGAAGGACTTAATTTTCTATCATGGGTAGTTTATTAATATCTTTAAGCGTCGAATTATTTAAACGTAGAAGTACTTAACCTACAATTCTCCTGCAAGCTCGTAAGATGATTGTGCAGAAGTTTCGTCCAGTATTACGTAGAATTGTTTGTTTGAATTTTCAAAGCCCGGTGGAAACATTGTTATGTAGTTATTAACGTCCGGACCACCACTTTTGAATTGTTTAAAGCAGTTTTTCAGTCACGAGGAGATGGAAGAACCTCGATCGAGTTTGTCTTATCGAAATCTCGATCGAATTCGTCTTATACGCGTTCGACATCCTTCGATTCCTGGCGCACGATGAAAAAACTTTAAAAGGGTGCTCAGTACATGGATTTTTCTTCTTTCTTTTAAGAAATAAGGCGAAAACGTTTGGTGTTCACGACACGTGCATGAGTGTTCTACAATGTAGAAGATGATTTTTCGATTTACTTGATCACCAAACATACTCCTTATTGGTACTGGTTAAGACCACATTGACTGTGTAAGTTCAAAAAGTACCGTCCTTCAAGGAATTTATTTTGCAGTTACTCGGTAAGAATAGATAGTTGAAAAATTCACAAGAATTTTTCTGTGATTCCGTACCTGAGAACAATATGACGGTCGAGAAATTTCCAAATAAACAGATTCCTGAAATCAAATTCTATTAATGGAATGTTAACTAATTGCCTATCGACTGATAGCATTGTGCTTTTTATTAAAAACCAAAATGACCACGTTCTGAGTAATAAGTTTATATTTTACACGAAGAAAGACAATTTTATTTATTCATAAGTTAAGAAAAAATTGAAGTGTTGAAAAAATTCAGCTTCGTGTATATTGTACTAAAATTTCATATTATATTAACAGATTAACACAATCTTAAATACATTATAGATATTTTAATTATTACATATGTTTGCTATCATTTTAACACGGAAACTGATAAATTCGAAAAATATACGAAACTATTAATAATTTTGACAAACCGTTACCTTTAAGGAACTATTATAAGAAAACATTCGAAATAAAAATAATAAAATACAAATGAATTAAAAAATTTTCTGTTATATAGTTCCTATTAACACTTAAGTAACTGACAAAGTTGGGTTCGATTACTTATTTTCCTTCGACTGAGACAGATATACTTCGTTACTATAATTTAATGTTTCCCGATGTTATAAATTTTCCATTTTCGACACTTAAGGTTCCTATGGCCGGATTATCGGCGACCCATCAATGAACACAGTCACCGAACTATTTGTGCACCGATGAAACAAATATCATCTTATATGTGTGCGTGCCTGTGGTATCTTATTATGGGTCACGATCAACTCACCCGCTAGCTTTGTCGGTCCATAACTCCGAGTGTTAAGCGTTGTGAATGCCAAACTCCAATCTAAACTATTTAGCTTATACGGTATACAGTACCACGTATAAATATTCGAAACCCTGGATTGTTTTTGGAAAACACAAAAAACTTTCTGTTCATTATACTACCGGTCGTTTCTTTCTTGTTGACGATATTCCACACACTGGTCTTCGATATCTTTCGTTTAGTTGCAATATCACCGACCGAATAGCCTTCACCACGAAGACTACACATTACAGAATGTTTATCAGTTGAAATCTCTGCAACTTTCGGAATTCTCAACACGTTAGGGCGAATGATGTTTCGCCAAGGGACGATTATTAAGAAAAAGGTGAATTTCATATTTATAAGACTCATGATAAGGACGTGGTTCTCAAAAAAGATTAAAATGAAAAATATTTCTCTAGTACATTATGGTTAATGAATACGAAATTAGAGGAAAACCCAAATTGTTCATAATAATCACAAGACGGTCTACTGATGGCACATTAAGATTCTTGTTTTATTATACATTTATGACAAGCCGCTGACAAAAACGATGGGCCTTGTTCTTTAAATAATACATACCATCGGCTAACAGCTACAAAATATATACCTGAGTCTAAACATTCTCATAAACTCCAAGAGTCATATCATTCGAATAATTGTGAGCGGTACTGTATGTGTAGAAATAGTAGTAAAATAGAGAAACGAAACTTTAATAAATATAAGATGGGTACCGTGTGAAAAATATTTAAATGATCTCCGCATAGAAAATATTCAAGGGGGAAGGGTTAAGCACCATGAAGATGTACAACGCGTGATCAACCTGAAAGTGCGTTTTCGACTCCAACTTCAGCAAACTCTGAAATAAGTTCGAAAGCAAAGTTAAATATAAAATGTGGTACAAATAACGGATTTTCCTGTTCGATCATTCAAGGATACTTGTTCCTCGGTTGTTGAACTATTAACGTTAATTACACAAAAACATTCCTAAATCCACAGAACTTCAAACTGTCCAGAGATTTGTGTTCGCGACTAATTCAGTCTTTCATTTATTTCCAGAGTCGGTCCAGGTTTTCCAGATTCCGTACGGACTTGCATACTGCATCAAAAACTTCAGGTATAATTTTAGTACTCGTTGAAGAACGATTTCATTGTCCCCCACCTCTCACTCCAATGCTTTCGATATTCATTCGACATTTATTCTTCTCGCAGATGATGAACTGCTGCATCGAGAAGAAAAAGACTAGAGAAGAATCAGCGCATAAATTCCACAGCATGGACACCGAGGACTTCGAGACAGGTGAGTTTATTTGATCGTAATCACGTGAAGTGTATCCGGATCGTTGGTACATATATCAATCTAACCGTTGGCTCTCGGCGCTGTACTGACTTTCCTTTGGCTCCGGGCAGAGTCGGAAGAAGAAGAGTTTTTCGAGTGCACCAGCGAGGAACCAGCAAACGAGGACGTCTCGGCGACAAGGACGCAATTGAAAGCGAGGTATCCGTTGTGGAATAAGCCCGCAGGAAGATTGGCCAAACATCCTTCGCTCAAGTAAATATCTACGAAATCATCGGTTTCTAGTACGTTTTTCGAAGTCCTGTCTCATGGAAACTCGTCTGGTCACGGTTTTATTTTATTTTTTCAGATTAATCCAAACCGGAGAACCTCTTTATTTGCCGATAACACAGGATCCGGTCCCGAAGACCGAGGATCAGCTCGAGGAAGACGCACAGGTGATGATGCAGCTTGGAACCGACAAACAAGCATCGGAAATGCGAGCCAGATTGATGAGCGCGTCCCTCTTGTCAGACATGGAATCGTTCAAGGTCTTTATATTTCAAATGACTATGTAGACTGTGGATATGTATGCAAAGGACGATGACTTCACTTTCTGATCGATTTGAGAGCAAAGTGGATGTTTTTAATGGGCGTGCATCTGCACTGTTCAAGCCAAGAAGCATAACAACAGGGTATCCATTATAATCATAATACAACAGAGAGGCAGTCAGTTTTACATGCAAAATCGAACAAACGAAATATCTCTCAAGTCCATTTTTATAACATGGTCCTACCTCGTTTATAGATTAAAAATTGTACCATTCGATTAATTATAAACAAGAGTTATTCATACAGTGTGTAGAAATTACTCCTTCTTGAGTCCAGCATGCACTTCAAGACTGAACAATTTCTATCGCAAAAGGGTCACATTATGCATAAAACAAATATTGTGTTAAAGTAAAATTACATAATTTCTTTTAGTACGATATCCACAGTTACAGATACTATAATTATCATTATTGGCAAAGATATTCAATATTCTTTTACAACTGCAGGCGGCGAATCCTGGAGCAGTGTTGGAAGACTTCATTCGATGGTATTCTCCAAGAGATTGGGTCGAAGACGATGGAATGGACGAGTGGAGCCAACCTACAGGTTTTCTTATTATTGCCCTTGTAATCTAAAATATGCAACCTATGAAATGCCCGTGTTACGAAAATCTAATGATAAAATCATTCAATGCAGGGCATTTATCCGCAAGAATGTTGATACCCAACAACCCATGGACCACGTCTTGGAGTTCAGCGCAGCCTGTCCCCGCGCATCAACAGAAAAGGCTGTTCGACGATACTAAAGAAGCGGAAAAAGCGTTGCATTACCTAAGCTCGAAGCGGATAGGTCAAGTCGCACAGCATCTTCTGCCAGTACTGACTCACGCGGCACTGTATACCCTCAGTCAACAGAAACAAGACGCTCTGCCGAACCTGCCTGACGTTACGCACAGCATACTCAATAAACTGCAATACGCTACGAAACCTATTCATCAGAAGATACATATATACGAGGTAAATCCTACGAACGAATAATTCATAATTCATTATACGTAGCTGGCTCAAAACGTTCTCGAAATTCCTTTATTCTATAGAGACGAATAAGACTATCATTATTTACACTGTATTTCCTTCATTTGTGGGCAGAGATACATTAAGAATTGTTATAGTGGGTATTCAAGGATGACGGAAGTAATAGTTTTTCACTCCTGAACAAGAAATTAAAAACAATGCATCATTTACTGTCAGTAAAGCGAAAGCGTGCGATCCTTTTGTACGAACGTTCTAAGCCTCGTGTTGCATAAATGACTTCATATGATTTATTATATTCTTCTCTAACAAAATTTACATTTAATCTGAAATTTATGTAACTTTTTTGGAAATGAATAGCGCAGAAATAATACAGCTATCAAATACGCACTACGGAAATTGGTTTTATCGGAAAACACCTACGTTCACCATGAATGCATAAATTACCTAATTAATTTTTTATAAACATATATATAAAACAACGATGACAATCTTGGTAAAATTAATATAATCAATGATAACCATTCCTGTCGTTTAAAGTTTATCATTTAGAACGACGGTTTCATATGCATCAACTTAATTGATACTTCTCCCTTAGATCCCGTTGGAAGTGTATTTAGGAGACATAATTATTACGATTAATTAAGACTTTTTTCTGAATAAATCAATTATAAAAAACTATTTCTATCGTGTAAATGAAATTTTATAAATTAAATCTAAACTTTTTTCATTGTTTTTGTCTTCTTTGTCACATGTAATGAGACACCCTTATGTACATAAACATACATATAATTATACAAAGAAACTATTGTGAAGGAAATATAGTGTACGAACATTAATGTTATTCATTTATGCACAACAAAGAAATTCAAAAGACTATTTCAACTTACAAGTCAGTATAGCTGTGTGACACTCAAAGCTGAAAAAGATTTTGGTTTACTAGGAAATTACTCGGGATATAGAAGGTGTGGAGACTTTAGTCGCTCAAGTGAATTCCCTGCAACACAAACTAGGAGGCAACGATGATTCCAAAGAATTTACTTCGTTCCTTGTTCAGCTGATGCGAGGAAAGGAAGTGGAGGTGCCAGGTGGCTCTAGAGGAAACATAGCCTCTCGGATAACCACCATGTTCAGAGAGGCTCAAAAGGTGACAGAATCTTCCAGTTTCGATTCAAGAGTTTATTCGAAGTAACGACCGATTTAATACACTCGCGTGTTCTAGGCTGCACTTTCAATGACTTCCGTGAACAGCAACATGGAAATAGATGGTGTCGGGGACGGTAAATTAAAAACATTTCCCGAGCCTTCATGCAAAGAGTTCATTTTACGGATTGTGACGCCGAGACCGTCACCCACCTCGACACCGCAACCGCAGAGGATGTACGCGTGCCTCAAACGAGATTATATCCGGCTGGCCGGCTTCTTCTCAGAGGATACAATATTTGTATAGTTTACGCGTTTTAATGTTCACTTCGCGCAATGCAGATCAACGCAGTATCCGAAATTTTTTTTTGTATTTTTCATTTTTTAATCTTCACCGCAACGAGTTGAATTTGTACATATGAAACGGAGGGAGGTACTGTTAAATGTAATAAATAGACTGCTGATGCTTATGGGAATTTACAATTTCATGGACTATTTCACAAGCACTGGTCAGAAAAATGTATCCTTTCTTTCTCAAAGAATATTCGTTTTATTCATTAACTCGCTCTATGCCAGACCTTTGTGCATCATTTTCTATAAGAAGTGTTTATAAATTACAAATACATATAACTCGGCAGAATTAATCAATATTAATCAAAGGTTTGTTGTGTACTACCAATGATCAGCTGGAGACAGAATATGTTAAGGGATTTATTAAATTAAGAATAAAATGAAAAATTCATCAATGCTCGATTAATATTCTTATTTCAATGTATTCTGCACATTCTGATAATGTATAATATCAGCAGACTAGTTAAAAATCATAAACAGCAACAAACTCTGCGTGAACATGTATAAAGCAAACTTGGTTTTTTCTGTATTTACTTATGCATCTTACTGTTGTATATTAACGAAGAAGTATTGGATATAAATATTCTTTATAGAAAATAAATCGTTACAAATGTTAAGAAAACACGCAACTGTAAGACAATTTTTCTAAGACAGCTAAATCGTGGTTATGAACCATCCAATAGAAATATACGTTTTTCGAGTTTTGGCGGCGAAAACAGGAAATCTCGTACAATTTGATCTAATTCTTCGAGAGACTGCTGAGCGTGCAGGCACAGCACTGGATCCTCGTCATTATCCCGTAAGTATTTCAAGCCACGATATAGATCAACTAAATCTTTTCCAAGACTAGTTAATGTGTCCTTTCCAAGACCGCGAAGCAGCAACGTACTCACCATAACCGCAGCTCGTCGGCATTCAGGAGCTTTGTCGGTTTTTATTATGCAGCTGATACAATAAATTACCTAAAAATCACATGTTGATATCACATTTACATTTAACATACTTTCAACAAGGTAACACAATGGTATCAGACCATTCTGTGAGTAATGCTGCTTCTCTTCTTACTTTAAATAATCAAATAATTTTTTGGGGAAACGATCCAAAAAAAGACTGCGAAATAAAACCTACTAATAGAGAGGCATAATTTATATATGAACAATTAAAAATAGTTGCAAATATTTTTTTAAATTCCAAATTGATCTTAAATACGGCATTACTTATGAAATGAATAGATGAATGACAAATATACCTCGATAAGGATATCTCCCAGTCGAAAGCCCAGTACCTTACACAATTCACCTAAACACGAAAGACTAGAAGCACGCACCAATGAATCTGAATCTCGTGTGGCACAGAGAAATCCGTTCACTAAAATATTTTTGTATGCAGCTGCGATTTCACCTATTAATTTATAAAAATGAATTAAAATTAAAAGATAAAGAGAAATGAATTCCATATATTGAAATGATTAAAAAGAATTGTTTTAAGCACTTTGCAAAACTGAAGTGAAAATATCTGAACACTGAATAGCCCCATAGAAGATTTATCAAACTGCGCGCTCAAAACAGTTGTGCACGTGATAGTGAAGTTAAAAATTTAATCGTACAAATCTATTCAATCATTGGATGCCTACCTAAACTTCGTGTTACTTTGACAAGTATTTCACCAAGTTTGGCTCTCGTTTCTACAGTAATATCTCCAATTGATACGCGTTGTGGCATGTCTATATACTCATGTACCAATGTTTCTATAACTACTTGTGGATATGAAGTGGCTAAAGCGCACAATCCGTTGATTGCTGTCAAGTATATAAACGAGTCTTCGTGTTTCAAATTTTCCTATAACAGAGGACATGTAGAATAAAAAAACATCTGTATTAGAAAAATTTGAAATTACATATGTCAATTGCATTTACCAACTTTAAATATTTGCAGGATAATAGATTTTCTGGCTGTACCGTATGGATCCATATTTTCTATTAACTTTGTAAGAACTATAAGACCATGAGCGCGTACAGGTAGCAATGGATCCGCAAGATCTTTAAGTGCTTCTTCAAACTTTGTAGACACCCTATGATCCACCGACAGATCTCTATAATGTTTCCGTTCTGATCGATCTTGTGTTTCAATGAGATCAATAAGTTCCCTCATTAAGAGCAGTAATTGTTCTGGAATTTCTGAACGAGTGCAACGTTCCTTCAGAAATATTACAAAATCATTAAACGCTGGCCAATTTAAAGGCTTCTTTCTTTCGCTCAAAATCATTTTGATTAGCATTAAACTGACATAAAGAATTTCACAGTCATCTTCTTCAGACGACATTTGCGTTTTTGTAATGTATTCGTCAAATAATGATTTTACGAACGAAAATATTGGCTCAGGGTGTTCTATTTGCGCGTCTTGTACAGACGATATATTAGCTAAATTTGACAAAAGTTTTACGGTCGCTAACCGTTTTTCAATTCTTTCCATCACTTCGCTTTCAGTTTCTAATAAGTTTCGAGTTTCTTCTTTGTTATCTGATTTTATTGAATTTGATAAAAATTGTAGTAAATAAGAAAATAAAGCGGTCGATAATGCATTGGTACTTGATGTTAAGTCGAACAGACTGTCTGCAAACTGCTCATAATTAAAAGTATCGTCTATTCCAGTAATTTCAATTCCACCGGTCGGTCCGAATTTTGATAGCAAATAATGACCAAAATTTTCACTTATTTCATGTCCAAGGAACGCTGCAAACAGCTTGTTCCTCAATGATTCGTCATGCAAGAGCCTCAATATGAGCTGCTTGATTTTAGGTTTCAACACACATGCGCTAAGCCTAACATTTTTGTACAAGCAAAACAATGGAACTGCCGTTTTCGTAAAGACCTCGCAAGGTAAATGTTTAAATTTTGCTTCTACTGTTATGAAACATTTTGTCAAATTTTCTATGCATTTCTCCACTTCGTTTTCATTTTTAATCACACCTGGCTTGTCTCTTAAATACAAAAGCAAAGGGTCACATATTTTTTCTGTAATATGTTTAAGACAAACTTCGGGATTGTATTCATAAAGCGCGACAATGCAGCCATTTGCTATCGTTGACGAGTGTTTTATCTGTCTGCATGATAAGAGATCTAATACCTGAAACAAATGCACAGTATATTTCAGTTTTACGCGTATTCATATAATTACTACGAGTTACTAACAAATGCTTGTATAATGTACTTGTGGACATATAGCTTTGTAATATTCATCAGGATTGTTGCCATGCGATGTAGCTATTAACCTCGTAACAGTATCCAGTTTATTCCAATGTTCTCCAAGATCCAAAGTATCTTCACAAACAGCAATTATGATTGAAATAATTCCATTTGATCGCATTAACTGTTGGATTAAAAATTTACGGGTTTCTCTTTGAAGCCACTTCGGCGCTCCTTTAATACCAAGAATTACCATCAATTCTTTCATACTCGCAGACATTGGACAATTATTTAATAACTGATGCAATAAACAAACAAACTGTTCCTGGTCATTTTTTAATTTTCCATATAAATCTGTTGTCATTTTAAATGCACTGTCATTTTCACTTGTATTATTTGGTTTGATTAATGGAGCATGTCCTAATTGTAAAAGTGCAGCTAGTAATGGACCTAGTTGATTAATTATTGCTGGACGAAATATAGTTTCATTGTATAAATCCATAAGAGACAATACTGTAAATGTTTGTCTTTTGTATTTCTGAAATATAAGAAAAAGTTATATCCAGTTAAAGTTATGAATGTTATTAATAGAGTTAATACATGTTATATACCAGTGGTGGCCAAATCTTATCAAGATAGGAACCACATGTCGCCTATCAGAAATACTCTAGAGCCGCATCCTCTATTGAAACGGTATTAAATTGTGAGTTACGTTTACAATCTGTGTGTATATCACACTGCATAATAAAGTCAGCAAACTTACAAAAATATCATATTACATACGTATATGTTATATGTGTCAAGTTTACACAAAAATATTGTATAAGTATCACGAGTGTGCGGGTATCGTTTGTTTCGGGCTCGGGTCGGGTTGGGAAAAGTCGAGTGAGAGAGGCGGGGCTCCCGAAAGTACATAAGACAGATATCCTAATTACTTCCACCTTACGATTATAGCGTAACTTCATTTAATCATTTTACATGTTGTAATATTATTTAACGTGGTCGATTAATTGTGTCTGAAGATACTTTCGGGACACGAAGGTCTTTCAGGACCTGAACATTTTTCGGAACCCAACATCTGTCGGGATCCCGATACGTTTTATACTGTCGGGACCGAATTCGGATATATACCCGCACACCGCTGGTAACTATATGGGAGCTGCAGTAGGAGTCTGAAAGAACCATGTGCAGCTTACGAGCCACAGTTTGGCCACTGTGGTTATATACAGTTAAGAATGTTTAGAATGCAATTTTCATACTTGCAAATCAGTTACTTTCTCTTCGCTTAATTCCAGAGCTCTAGGACATAATTTAGTCATACTGATTCCAACCCCAGGTAAAAGAACTGGTATAATTCCAATTGCAATTAACAATTCTATGGCAACTTTTATGGCATTAAATTGATTAACACTAAATGTTGATTCGTCATTTGATTCTTCACATGTTTTTAAATTTTTCAATGTACATACAATTGCGCGTATGTATTGGTATCTAAAAAGATAAAGCATATTAATGCACATCCCATTTGTGAGTTAAATATAAGCAAAAGTAGACTTTACATAGTCAATAATACCGTTAGTATTTACAATAATGTAATAGGATAGTGACAATAATAGCAGTACATGTAATTATATATATACAGTGGAGTCTGGTTATTGCAACACTGCTTATAACAGCAGACCGCATATTGCATCCGACTTGCTCTCTAAGTTCGGTTCCCATACATATTACTTTATATATATTTTCAGTCTGCTTATAACAACATTTATTTACAGCGATGTAATTTCTCTGTCCCTTGAATGTCGCTATAAACAGACTCCACTGTACATATATTATAAAACAATGTATATGAGAAAGCAAGCAAAGTGAATCTAGCTGTTTTTGTCCTACAATGTGTGTGTAAATTTAGATTTTATATTAAACAAGAAGCACATAGGTACTCAACTGAAATACTGACAGTAATAATCACAGTGTAAGATTGCAAAAATAGTGATACATGCCACCAATATCTCTGAATTAATATTATTGACCAAGTAAAATACACTTATGATGACATACTACCTGACATCAGGGGTCTCATTTTCTTTGTTATGATCATGATCCAGTATAAATTTCTTATCACATTCGGCTAAAGTCTGTAGTGCTTTCTGCAAATTTCGTTGCAATTTGACATCGAAATTTTTAACCTCATCTGCAAAATAATAAACATTAACATTATTTGAAAACAAAATTCTTATTTCGTGCATGTGAGAACGTTCATATACCATTACTAATTATGTCGGTTCTTGTTAAACAATGCAATGTTTCGTGATAGTCCATAACTTGTTTAATCATAAAACGGAATTCAAGCAAATATTACATATCTTTTCTTAAAAAATAATGCTTTCTGTAGACACGTGCACTTTGCACAAAGATGCCAACGGTAACCAGCGGCAACCGGCGGCACTCCGAACGGCACCTTTGATGTTACTCGATGCCTTGTCCCTTTAAATTGGTTGTACAGAGAAGCGGGATTTTTGCAATAACTAAACTCAATGTATCTCTTTACGTCACCTTAGCGGCTAGCAATTAACAGTATATTTGTGTTGTTACCTTCTATGTATTACCAGTAATGGTTTCCTAAGTATTTATATCAATCTTATAAAATTAACAAGTTAGGAAACAATAAATATAATTAAATATATTACGAATACATTACAGAAGTATATAATAAATATAAATATTTGTGTATGTTATTTATATTTATTACAAATAAATATGTTACAAGTACATTACAAAAATATTTGTATTAACACTCTGAAATCTAAACAATTTCACAGCCATTGGCTCAGCATTGCCAATTACCAGATCTCACCAAATCTCACCGCGAGGAGGTTGCTGCGAGTGGAGATCCGTAGAAAAATTGACGGAATTTGGATTCCGTCAATGTCCCTTTACATCATTTTACAAACATATACAGCGTGTAACAAAAATGTTGTCCAACCCGGAAATTATAAGATGAATTAAAATAGACATATTGATTTGAAATCTTTTATTGTTCTAAATAACAGAAACCAGAACAATAATATAAATAAACTTAAGTAAGTTATATAGTTGAATAAACCAAAGTATATTTTAGGTATGTTATATCATTGTTTTATTGCTCTTTAAAAATTACAAGTTTATTAAATAATTGTCGTTGATTATTTGCCTTATCTGTTTTATTTAATCCTACATAATGTAGGCGAATCTTAACGTATTTAATACAAATTGACCGATGTTACTTTCCGACGCTACGAAAATGTCTACCACACTACCGCGTCTTTTACGCACGTTCATCACTCATCGCGTTACTGCGCATGTGCACAGCAGCAGCCAATAGAAATTAGGCACACTTTTACCTCGTCGCCCCTCTCTGAAAGGTATCGTCGCCGCAACGTATGCTCGGTCCCTATATTTCTATGTCCATGCCTCCTGTATACGGTATTATGTAATTCTCGAATTCATCGTTCTTATAACGCAGAGGTCGTTAAAATCACAGGTGTTTTAAGTGGTGCCGGTATTATAGATTCCTATTAGACACCTCGTCTAATGTCATGTGTCTACAGTCGGTAACACGCCGTTTCATAGAAATTATCTAAGATGGCACCAGTCAGCGGAAACTACACCAGAGTCAATGATCGGTGCTTACGATACGACATCTCGTGACTTTCTGTCGCTAAACGTAACGCTGTTTGTTTCAGTTTGTTTCCACGAGTCGTCTTACGTTCGCGAGTGATTGACGTTCGCGGAGTGGTCATGCTTTCCAACGCATACAAGAAGTGCTAGAATCTCCACGATGTAATCGGCGTACAGTGTTCTATATCATCAAATATACTGTCAATAAATCACGGACCGTGGCATATCTACAGTACATGTGTTCTTATAATATCCATCTTACGAAAGATCTATGACCGCTGGATTTGCAGCTATGTTCAACTTTTATATACGATAAGCCCGCGTGGCATAAATTAAGCGTGAAACTGATTGTTTCGTGTCCGCAAGAATTTTACGAATTATTATCGTCCCGTGGCTGGTAGTCGTAATAATTAATACTTATGTACGATAAATGTCAGGACCCTTCGAGGAGCTACATAAGAGGGGGAAGCTGTTACCATTTCAAATTCATGGTTGAAAGGTAAGACACGGTCCCGTGGCTGCGTTAATTACTACTTTCTAATTGGTAATTATTTCCCGTTCGCACAGTACATAATACGGAACTTGCAAAACCAGTATTGTTCGATGATTCGTAGATTTCAATTTGTGAGAATTGCTTGGTGTTAATCATCGACGCATATGTGAAATCAAATTGTATTTATAAGTAATTCTTTCAGTGAATTAAAGAAAACACATGAAAGATATTTATAGACACTTTACGTGTCTAAAAACAATTTGTTGAGACGATTCAACAGCAGAAGCTTTCCTTTTCAGTGTCTAATTTTTTCAAGCATGATTGTATGTAGTATACTGGATGAATACACAACCGTGTCGAAAGTCAGAAACTGTCAAAGTGTGCTTATCAGTCGTCTGATTATTCAGTTTAATGAAATTAGAAATAAAAAAGGGAATTGTTTTCTCGTTGTAAGAACGATGATGTGTACGCTGCATAATACCGCAGCATGTTCTTGAAATAGGACACCAAATGATCGATTACTTTATTCCGATAGACCTTTCGCTGTTCTAATTCGTTTGTACTGAATACGGACACGATGACATGAAATGACAAATTCACATTAACACTAGATCTACCGACGATGAATGCATGTTTGCTTCGATCGGTGGATAAACGTGAAAAACTTGAAAATTTAGAAATTTAGAAATTGACTACTTTCTTCACTTTCATATCGCAATAAAAAGTGCAAAAGATCTGAGAAAATGTATTGTCATAACATTTTAATCGTTGTTGTAAGAGTGTATTGACAAGTCATTTTGACTTGCTTGGTAGTTCTAGTGTTAAGAGATCGATAGTTTTAGGGATTAAGAAATATTAAATTTTTATCGTTGTACACTCTCAGGGTGTGAAATATATAGATTGTACATATTAATAAATTGCATTAAAAAATTCGTGCAACTAACGAAGTTACAACACTTGAAATGAGACCATGCAAGAAGAAAAAATTGAATAAGTCGGCGAATTAATGGGGTTATTTGAGTACCGCATGTATGTATCGCTATTTATTGCTGTATTTACAACATGCAGTATATTTTTTTAGCCAATACGACAATATGTGACGTTAGCAATATTAATATATTGGTTTTTAAGTTTAAGTTACAGTACGTGTAATGATGTAAATATGCTTTCATATAGTTTTTTGGTAGCCATCTAAATGAAACACGTTATATTTCGGTACGTTTCACTCATTGCGATATATTGCCGTCTGATAACCTTTAGTTAAATAAAAGTTGGTTAAATCAGATAATGTTTATGTAATCCTGTATAACAAAGAGACCGAAGTAGGGACACAGACATAATGTATATGTAAGTTTTGTGTATAATTATGCGTTATAATAATGCTGGAATTATTATAATGAATTTATAAAGAATTATATATATAAATTCCTGTGTATAATTATGCGTTATAATAATGCTGGATAATTTATATATCTATACAGTACATGGTTTGTGAAAAGGAATTTTTTTTCAATTTCCGACAGTTTCATAATCAAAGAGTTGGGATTACTGAAAAATGTACTTTCCAGATGAAAGAACGAGTCAAAATAATTAAGAGGCAATAGCAGAAAGAACTGAAAATTATTTTTCAGAAAGCAAAAGCTTCACGGTATCAGTCTTGAATAGCTGATTATCTTTGTCTCCAGGTTATATACCAAAAAAGATAATTCTAATCTTTAAACGCATTCTTCTCGGAACCATGTTTTTTCACGATTGGGTGCACGGTATCTTAAAGACGATTAAATAAATCTACATTATTCCTCAAAATAATGAAAACGTCCAATCTTGGGAGCATGAAACAGGTTATAAATATTAAGTAATCGAGAATATCTACTAAAATTGAAATTTATTGTTTTATTATTTTCTGACCATTTTTAATGAGCTTACATGCTTTTTTTGCATGCATTATTATGCATTATCGCATTATCAACAGAAGGCCTTAGAGTATGGTAAATACATAGCAGGAAAAAACGAAAATTTTATTTAAGAAATAGTAATTTACAGTACCGGGTACACATACATTGTTTCTCCACAGTACAAATTGTCTCGATGCTTATAGACGGTAGTGGAGTTAGCCTCACCTTTTTTTTTTTTGGTTTTTATGATTAATTTAGAAGGTAAATGCACATGATAAAAAGAAAAGAAAAGAAACATCTCGGGGGAGCAGTCCGTGACATTTTAAGCGCCGTGACTATTAAGAAACTTGAGAACACGGTTAAAAAACATTCTTTAAGAACATTTTTGATAACAATAGCGAAATGTTAGCAGCTAATAGTCTAAGCTTTGTTTATACTTACCGTTTTGCTGTAGATTTGATTTTAAAAGAGCCTTGTCTCGATAGTAGGTTTCCTTGTTAAATGTGTATTTAATCAATTTAATGGGTCAAATAAACTGAATTTCTCTGTGTTGAATATTCCATTATGATGAACTGTGTCGAATTTGTTGCTATAAATAACTCATCCCACACGTTCTTCAGATTAGTTGACCTGATTTCTGAAAAACTAATGAACTGATTGTCTTCAAAGTTAAGACGCAATTTATATGTACACGCATCGGTCTGTCGTCCCCGTCACAATTATCAAATGCATTAGTGTTTCTATTCACAGTGGTATTATATTTAAACATCAAATCTCGATGAAAATTTGTTGCCACCAAAAGTTTTTTATTTGAAATACTTCCAACACTTTTCTGCAACGCTTACGAACGAGAACCACTTGAAGTGACGAAAGAAAATTCTTCTTATTGCAACACGCGTGTGTTTTTTTTCTTAATTTCGATGTTCCTCCTTAAAAGTCAAATAACAAACTTCGTCGAAAGTAAACGTTCCGTTACCAATATGAATCTAAGCGCCAGACGTTTCCCATTATTTTTACCTTATAATATAATTAGCCTTGTACCTGATACACCGTGTAACACGTGTTTTCTGGTATTTATGAGATAAACGTGGTCATAGGTGAAAGGGAACGTAACGTCGATAAGTGTTTTCGCGATATTTCGCCGCGCAGCTGTTACGAAATAGCGAAGAATATCTGGGCGCACGACGCAACGTGTAGCGTCGACGATAGCTCGTTTTCAGAACTCGGTGTTTAACACGTTCCGTGGCCAGTGGGCCATCAGTGGTTGACCGTCGATGATTTTCAATGTCAACCAACGTAATACATCACAATAGAGGAAAAACACCAAAGTTGGGGACCCACAATTCGTTTTTTTATGTATAGGAGAGAGTCGTGTAGTACCGACCAGAGCTGGTTTTTGTTTCCACCTTTAATTAGCTGCATTTTACATTCTATAAACAGATGAATATTGCAGTTCTACACTGCTCGAAATTTCCATAAAACCATTGCGGTTTTTAATGAAATCGTACAATACTTCTATAATAATGATTATTTTGTGAGCGATATCGTTTTGGGGTTCATCAAAGAAAACATATTCATTGTCAGCAATATTAGAAACATTATTTATTTGAAGTAAGTATGAAAAAACATAATATAACACAAAATAAAATGCGAAATTTCTATAATGCCACATCTTTTTTTAAATAAATAAACTATAAATGAACAATAGTTTCTTTCTTATCTCTAGATTAGTAGTTAGTACAATTACCATTTCTCTGAATTACTTGAAAAATTCGACTCGGTATTGATAGAATTAAAGTTCGAAGTACTTCTTCATCAATGGATGTCCATGCTTCAGAAACTGCCTTTGATAGGTCCTTGATCGAATTGTATTGTTTACAATTTCCATAAACCTTTCTTGCGGGTATTCCCCATAGATTTTCTATGGGGTTCAGGTCCGGAGAACATGCTGGCCACTTCAAAACTTTAATAATCTTTTGGACTAAACCACTGCTCGGTACGAACTGCAGCATTGTCGTGTTGAAAACTAAAGTTATCATTGTCAATTTCTTCGGTGAATGGTATCAAACTTAATTCCAATAATTCCGTGTATTGATCGGAATTCATTTTAGGAGAAATACGACAAATGGATGTTTTTTTATCGAATGTAAATGCAGCCCACACCATTAACGTACCACCACCAAAATTACGACTTATTGCAATATTTTTCTGTTTTGATAAATCATGCCAGTAGAATTTGTAACCATCCGGTTACTCTATTGTCACACTGGGTCCAATTGTCTCAGAATTTGACTTTGAAGTAAAATATCTTTGAGGCATTATTGAAAATGGTACTACTGGAGCCATGTACATACATAGTAGTAATTTCAGGTATCCTAAAAAACTTTTTTCTGAATTTTGTTTTTTTTTCCAGAATTTTTTAAACATGAAACTTTCAATGTTAATTTTTAACAACGAAAATATATTCTGCAATGTTCAAACTTTTTAAACAATAGCTGATTGAATATTGGCTTGGATTAAATTGACCTAGTGTGACAACTACGTTTAAAAAAGGTGTGACAACGGATGGTTAAAGATAAAATTATTTTTTTAATGTCGTAAGATTCCTTCATTACAATAAATTTCAATGAAAAACATTATCGAATTTAGGAAGAAGTGTCAGAAATAATTGTTTAGACAAAGTGCTCTACATTCGGGCCCTCTTTTTTTTTGCTGATTCAAAGTGCCCGATATAAATAATTATTTACGTAGACTATTCAAAACAGGTTTTGCTTATGCAAACAAATAGAATTGTTTATTTACACACAGGTATGTTTTAGAACATAAAAAAATATTAGCAGCCAGAAAAGGGAATTATTTTGGAAACGTGTTATTTATCATTACCTCTAAGGAACAGTTTTCAAAATCCATCTCTATTTCTAGAAATTAATCGTGAGATACGAATACCTACTTACCAATTTAGAAGTCAAGTTACACCGAAAACCCCCGTCACTCGCTTATTAGTCAATAACAATTGAATGACCCGGCGTTTTTCATTGTTTCGTGACGTTATTCTAAAATAGTTATTCCACTCATCGTTCGTTTACATTTACGTCATTTTCTTGACAAAATAAGAGCCGTTACGCACTGTCAACCAATCACCGGCGACCAGGTCGTCGGCGATCATACGATTCAAGATGTATGAGGTCGTACACACTTGGTCACGGCGCCAACGCGTTACCGGCGACCATGAAAACACGAGCGACACATGGGCGACCCGTTGCGTTGGTCTTCCTTCACGATGGACAAATGAAGTGTGTTGAATCAAATGCACGCGTTCACGCGACGAGCAACTTTTTCGCTGACCAGACGTCATAATGAACTTTGATGCAGAGATATTTATTTTAGAAATTGACTCTCGAAGGGCGATTTGGGATTTGTCTTCCCATGACTGTGCCAATCGAGACATTAAAATAGGCCTGGCCAACCCAAACGTTACAGCGGGCCGCACTTTAGGTAAACATGCTTTTAAAAAACGTAATACAAATACAAAATGAATGAAACTTTATTGTTATACTATGATTCAATAGAATTAAATCTCGGGTCTTAATTAATGAGATATTTGTTTATCCTTTCTTTCACTTAATTTTTGTAAATCTATATTTATGTTCGACGTTGCACATCTTAGCTGGTTTTCTAAATTGGCGTCAGTTAATGAAGCACGTGATGAACTCTTTGAAAATTTCATCTTCGAAAAAAATGTTTGACAAACATATGTAGATCCAAAAGCACTTATAACTCGTTGTGCAAAATATTTTAAGTTGGAATATCTCTCGGATGTAATATAAGTAGTGTCATCATTTCACTCTCCTACACTACTAAGTGCAAAACCGATTCTTTCAGTAACATTTGGCGTTCGTGGATATCAAATATAGAACTGGAGTTTGTAGTTGCACTTGCGCACTATAACAATGACACATGTAAATTTTCATTTATTTCATATTTTTTGTATACGTACAACGAGAAACAAAAGTTTCAATAGAAATATAAAATCGCCTGGCGGGCTGCTTGTTGGCCACAAGTTTTCTCTTCAATGCACTACAAATTCACCTGCGCGACAGCGTCAGAAATCGAAGTGTTCCATTGTCTACCGAATCTAAATCCAGCGATACAAGATTCCTATTAGGTATATACATTAGTCACCAGGTAGTGCATAAAAGGCACATTTCCAACATGTTGTAGCCATTCTGACAAAACCAGTGGCCGAGTAAAGATCTCGCAACAAAAATTCATTGCAACAATCGAAGAGATGACGAGAATAACGAGAGCGAGTCTCAAACCAAGAAATCCGATTACATCTCTCCGTGGAAAGAGATACTTGTTACAGAATAGTTTACAAAATTTAAGTACATCCAGCGAAACAACTGTTCAGTGTGCAGTAAAACATTGTACAGAGATCGGAAAGTCTGACAACGCGGAGCAATCGAGAAAAGAAAGATGGCAGCCAACGTCCATAACACGTAAAAATGGTGGACGAACGAGTCCCGTACCCTCGACCAGCATTAAAAGAAGATTGAGAAACAGCAATGTACTACATGAGTATGTGGTAACCAGCAAGCCGTTGCTTTCGCTGAAAATTCGTAAGAAACGATTGGAGTGGGCCGATACGTATAAAGATTGGACGATCGAAGACTGGAGTAGGGTTCTTTGGACAGGCAAGTCCGAGTTCGAAACCATTGGATGGAAGCGAAGCGTGTTCGTATGGGGATGTTTCGCAAAAACCGGAATGGGTGATTTGATTCAAATTAAAAGCGAAATACCACAGTGGGATTATGAATTGATCATGGAGAAGCACGCTATACCATCCGGACTCCGATTAATGGGGGGCAGCTTCATCATGCAACAGGAGAATGACTCGAAGCATTATTTTGATGTCTACACGGGAATTTCGACGCAGGAAGAGACGGAGATAGTGTTCAAAAATATGGAGTGGCCACCGCACTCTTCGGATATCAATCCAATAAAATCTCTATGGGAGCAACTGGATCGAGATGTTCGTTCCCATTATCCGTTAACGAAGAAACATCTGTGGCAAACGTTGCAACAAGCATGGAGCGATGTAAAAATGGAGAAAATCGAGGACCTCGTTGCCAGAATGCCTCGGATATGTGAAGCCGTAATCAAAGAAAAGGGCGGATTTATCGATGAAAAGTTAATTTGAGAGACGGTATTAGGGTAAGCGTACCTTGTAAATTCGTACCTATGTACATTAGCCTCGGATAAAAAAGAAATTGTTTCTGCGTTCATGTGTGAAATGTTAGAACTGTTAAAATCTAAATATTTTCAATCATGATTGGAAGACAACAAGACAAGCAAAAATCAGATTCGTGAAAGAGTGCACATAATAACCTATCTGAAACATATTGATTAATTCATGTCTTTATGAGCTTTTTAAAATTATACGCGCGGTTTAATTATTTTTAACCATATGAATATTTTGGAGGCTTTTCGTCAAACTTTTTTAAATGGGACTATGTTTAAAAAGTGTCTATATTATCAGAATAAAGACAAATTTTTAAATATTTATATTGTTACGTATTATTTTTTTGAGACGATCTCGTTTACATACTGGGTAAACAAAGTTCAGCTCTGTTGCTTTGCAAATTTCGTGTTTCTATCTATAGCAAAAACTACACTGAACGGTAAGCTCTATTAAGTGCGTCTCTGGTAGACGATATTGAGTATACGTTGGCTAAGAAACAAAATAATTATTTCCGTTGACACAAATATTGTAACCGATTAAATTTCTGAAGCATGTCATTAAGTAGATACTCTCAGTAAATATTCGTACATCCACAGAAATTTTTAATTTGCCGTCTTCCAATGTGGGGGTAAAATTGTCACGGTTCAATACATTTTTACATAGTCAAGATTCACTCAAGTACATACAACTTCTTATTTACTACACACGTTGTTCGTATGACGTTTCAACCATAGCATGTCTTCCTACACGTTTTTAACCATTATGGTTTAGTTCATTTAACTATGATTTTAAGACTGTTTTTACGGATTATTACGAGTATTAAATACTTATAAAAGCGTGATAAAATTAATAAACATTCACAAAATGTTCGGTTCGTTTTATCTTTCGAACAGTAGGGATAATTCAATTTTGTATTTTTTTAATTGAATTTACTCAGTAAAATTCTGTTAAGTAAATTGTTTGTTTGTATGATGTTTAACTTATCATTACATCCTTGACTCACTTTCGGAACATGTAAATAGAGTAATGTCTCGATGAGTGCGACGGACTCGGATCCGCTTCGAAGCATTCGTGGCAAGGCGGAAAGGTTTTCACCTCTCATAGATTTGTTTTTTTTTGCACGAAGTCGAGCTTCTATTTAGCTTCTGGTTACTCTGTTTTGATTGGTTCCAGATGGGGACCACCCTAGTGGTGGGAACAACGCCGTTGTTTGTGTCACATTTATCGAGGAATCACTGTATTATAAGTTAATAGAAAAATTATAAACCGATCATGGACTTACTAGAATTTATTTTATATACGTATGTACAAAGAATTATTTTTAGTAAAAACAGAAAAATAAAGAAAATATTGTACACAAGGAACAATTGTTCTTAAAAGTAGCGTCATTAATGGTTTGCTATTAAAAAAGGTGAAACGAGCGGTGCTTTAGTTCTGAATAATGTATTTAAAGCCTTTGAAAGAGATCGGGGTCATCGAGTTTATGGTTAAGCAGTCAAAGAACTGTCTGTCGTCTGTTGAGATTGCGTACTCTGAATTATTTAAACAATACCATTTCTGATGACGGTGTCAACGTTCTAAATATGTATCGTCATTCAATTTCACCGAATGAATGCCAGAGAAGACATCCTTTAATCCGTTTGAATGCAAAAACATGTATTTGGTTCACGTGTTAGTAATCTTTTGAGAGATACTGACACATATATGTGTGTGTGTGTGTTTAGTTTTTCATTCATTCGAGCATAATTTCAAAAGATGTAATAAATATTATTGAGAATGAATAGTCGCTAGGCAATTCCCCAAGAAAGAAAAAGATATCCCATCAATTGAGTGTCATTAATGTTTGTGAATATTTTTTAAATAAATAGAGCTGAAAAATAAAAAAAAAATATTTGCTTCTGGTTTGAATAAATTCGTCCCTGAAGATGTTAACTAGATAATATAATTAGAAGTTTGTTGATTGTAATATTTGATCCTGATTCTTTCGTTTAACCCTTGTGCATTGTTCGGGTCAATTGGAACGCGAAGTCAGTTTCACATTTACTTCTGCTCTTTATTGCGGAATTTTGTAAATTGATGTAACATAGTTAACTTATAGTACAATTTAGCGATCAACGAACATAATTTTCTGGATTTAATTTAATAAAATAATAGCATTTATTAATTAAAATAATAGCATTTTGAACAGTGCACGGTGATGAAAGGGATGCGCCGTTATGGAAACTTGAAAAAATCCAGAAAAATCAATTGTATCACTTTAAATAAACAACGAAGCAATAATACTTTAAAGACTAAATTTTAAAAAATGATGGAGAAATAGAATATGGTCATACACTATAATGATCAGTGTGTTATCCACTGATAAGTAGTAGTTACAAGTATTAATTTTGAATGTTCAAAATTGATTTTATAAACGACATTATGTATATCTATATGCGGTGACCTGTTGTACTAAGTCTTGTAGGTACTGCTAACCTAACTTAACCCTCATCCGTCCTTTGTGTCAATTTGACACAGTTTTCTCCTAAGAAATGACGTTATTCTGTCATGTGTATGTATTTAGTTGAGACTTCGTGATGTTAGTCTAAAGAATTTGACAATTTAACTATTTATCATTTCATTGTATTCATTTTTACCACTGCATCAATTTGATAACAAGGGACAAATTAAGTTAGGAAAGTGAGGGACGGATGAGAGTCAAGGGAACTTACGAGGCATAATGAAATGTAAAAAATAATCGATGAAACATTGAAATAATAGCGTGTCCTTAGATATGTATATAGTTATCGAGAAACAAGAAAATAAATTTTGAACTTCGTATTTAGTGTCATGCGTTTCTTATCTAATATTACGACAGAGAACGTGGAACTAGAAAGAAAACGATAGTATTGATAAGTTTAGAATGGACCACCTGATTCACTTATTCTTATTTAATTTGGAAATGAATTAATGAAATCCTTCACATATACTGGGTGTTTTGTAATAACAAGATTGCAGAGTTTTATGCAGTCACATTTTACAAAGTAATTCATATAGACAATAATAAAAGTAGGAAATTATTTCTTCCTTTAAGACTGTATTGCCATTTGAAGGGATTATTTTTTAGCAACTTTTAAAACTAAAAATTAATAGACTAAGGTACTTTTTGTACATGTTTTCTCAGATTTCTAGAAAATACAGTATAATTTGTATGGAATCATTTTTTATATTAGCAAAAAGTCAAAGAAAATCTGAATCTGTATCGAACCAGGATAAAGCAAAAATAACGTATTTTGACAAAATGGCGGTCGTATATGGTGTTTTTTTCGGCGAGTAGTATAACTGAGCAGAAGGTGGTTTTATACAAAAAAATAAGTCGAAGAAAGGAATAAAATTTGTTTGGATGAAGCTTTGTTTTTAATATAATCAGACTTGAAACTTTGTTGAAACATACACGGGCAGTAGAAAGGGACTTCCCTGACGCGTCTGTTCATTGCAGGCCGTTTCTACTTATTGCCAGCTCGAATACACGCGGTTTAGATGAATGTTCAAACATAATTGTCTCGAAAATGAAAACTCAAACTAATAAAATTTATTTTTGCACCCGTAACTCCTAAAGAATTTTATTGGATTGAAAATAAAATAGAAAACTCGTATCTGATGAAAATTTTGTCTTTTACTCTATTTCACAGAGCTCTATAGGCTATAAATGTATAAAATACATTTACACAGTCTAGGAATAACAGAGAGTTATTTGTATTGCCTTATTTTCACGATCATTTGAAAACCAATGTAATATTCTTAAGTTTCTTCGATAGACAAGCAGAAGAACAATTCAACGTTTTACAATATGGTATCGGGATGATCAAAGGTATTCGAAGTTGGAACTTATGTAGCTGTCTAGAAAAATTAATGGAAATCCAAACCCAAACAATTTTACGACCAGTATTACTTAGAAAACGTTTTTTTCTTAGCTAGGAAACAAGTGAAATTATGGAGGTAGAGTTAGAAATTTTTTGATGTCCTACACTCGTCCGTAAGTAGGTTTTTTGTTTTTGACTCGCGTAATTTAAGTACTCAGTCTCATATTTTTCTATCCACGAACAGAAAAGACGTAAAACTTGATCCAGTTTCTAAAATCATTCTGTGATGTCATGTAGCCGGTCATTTCTTATTATTCTATCAACGTAATGAATGGCCTTGGCCAATAGACTGCACGGTTTTCAACGGCCTTCGTCGCAATTCAAACAAAGGCATTTAAAACTGGCATGAATTTTTGAATGATTACTTTTTTTCTTTTAATATACAATAGGGCGAATCCCGGTAAAGAAGTCCCAGTTGTTATATTTCAGAAAATATACGTAACATTTCGTTATAAATCAGATCGTTCAGTCAATTTAGATGTTAATCATTGTGTATATCACAATTTTATTCATACTATTGATTACATCGTTTTCAATAAAGAAGAATAAATGAAACTACTGTTCAATCATACGTGCATTATAAAAAATGGTTCAGTAATTTTGATCATTTTAATTATCTTCATGATTTCTATAGATATAAAAAAATTGATTCACAAAACTTATCTGGTATCACAGGGACCATAACATAGCAGAAATAATTTTGTTATAGGTCGAGAAAAAATTAACATTTTGTGACATATTTTACATTTCGTATATAAAATATCTCACGAATTATTAACATTGATCATATATCATTGATATTTTATTACGCAGAATGTTTAGAAGAATCCACTTACGTAAAAAAATATTTTTATTTCTCAGTATTTCAGTATCATAAAAAAGAAAACAATTAATCTTGAAAACTCAGAAGATCCTCAACCAACGAGGATTTTGTAACTTTTCGTAAACCTAAAATATCGTGATTATTCACACACAATAAATACAAGCGTCGGGAGAACAGCTTTTCTAAAATTTTCTTTATCTACAATTGTTATTATCTCAAGAATCAGTTTTATTTATTGAGGTACTGATACATTATAAGGTAAAAATTTTTATTTTTTGTTGTCCTTAGAACCATTGTAGATTGCAGTTATGTATTGTGACTACATTTTACGTATATATTATAACTTAAAGAAGTAAAATGAATGTTTTTGGTTAAATATTTTATTTTTTGTCCCCAGATGTGTGAGTATTATACAAAATATGTTCAAATAATGATGTCCACAAGTAAAGAAATGTGATTTTCTTTTGACAATTTAAAAAAAACACACATTAAAGGGTTAAAGGAAGTATGTATAGGCAACTTTTCCCGAATCAGCATAAAATTTTGGACATATTACTTCTATTCTGCTGCAATAAATAATACCAGTAACATTTTGAATATCCATCTTACGTAACGCGGGGCAACTCTTCCGAATTCAAGCTACCCGAATTAATCAATATTTTTCAAGTAGGCGATGTTATGTGCACACTGTCACGACTCTGATTTTTTGTTGTCTTTTTTTTTTTCAAGTAGGCGATTGAAAATCTTTATACATATTTTAACAGTTCTAACTTGGCGTACATGGAACATAAAACAATTACTTTTTTTATCTGACTGAGATTAGTTAGACACAGAAATAACAACTACTCGTGAATTAGGAACGATATGAATTGAGGTAGACAATCTTAGGTGGGTCCTTACCCTACAGAACAATGAACTTATCGTCTAAAGAACAGAATATTCCGAAACGATTGGTTTACTGACCTGTGCCTTATTAAGATTCTTTGTTTCATTCAATGAGTTCTATTAACGAGCTAACTTTCTACCGATAGTTCAGAAGCATCCTGTATATGCATTATGTATTACAGTAGCATGAAAGTTGCATAACACGAGGTCAAGGTTATATTGATTTTGTGGAGTAATGTAGAACACAATTATACTTCTACATATGTGGTTCTTCTTCTCTTTCTAGACATAAAATGAAGTTTCTACGACTGATCACACTTGATGTGGCGAACGTGTAAAGGTCGATTTATATGTATTGTCCGCACAAACACGGAACGAATCCGATCAGACGATTATTCTTCAGTGCATTTGAATATAGGTGTTTATGCGTACCGTATCGTATCGGCATAACACAACGGAAAATGTTGTTTTTGTAACTAAAGTATACTTAACCACTGTTTAGTGGTGCTGTAATAGCGATATGTTTACCGTCAAGTGACTTTCTGTTGACTAGATTGATCGGATGTCACTGTTCAACGAATGTATAATATAAATAATCGTATCTGTGTCTGAATAATATAAATCTACCTGAATTCGTGTATCACTAATCAATTGACTGCGGCAGTATTGGACAAAACTTATTGCAAATAACTTATGTATAAATGACGAATGATATTAATCTATTCGATGTTCGAAATTATTGAATTAAAAAGCCGAATAAATTTTTTTTTCAGTGAATTATGCGCATATAAATTCGATTTAAATATCAGTTTCTTCTCGATTGTATCATTAGAAATCTTGTGGGAGACTTTTCTCTTACGCTACTATGGTTAATTCATCTCGTTTCCCACAAGATTTCTGACGATATGCTCGAGAAAAGAGTGATACTTAAATCATTACATAAAATTCAATGAAAAAAAAACATTTATTCGCCTTTTGTTATTCGAAAATTTCGAGTATAATATTCTTTTTCTTTGTTATTTACGGTTGCATTTAGATTGGGTTATTAGCGACATTATCTCTAACATGATGATGTGTATTCATAAATGATTGTATATGTTGATATGTTTTAAATAATTTATTAGTCCTTGAAATTGTTTTCATGTCTTTTAAGTTGTCTTTGATGGTGGGATTAATGTTGAATTTTTGTCTATGGGTAAACTAGTTACTTTCTGCACGGGAGGATGATGTGGTCTATCATTAGCTTGGTGTTGCACTGCGTGTGTTTTATAATTAATCTTATCCTTGAGATAATTTCTTGGTGTCATTATTCGTTCCATTTTGGTTGAATTCTTTGTTTTGATGATGTTTGTATATAGTGTCGTGACGGGGGCATGGTTTGTTGATGGGCGGTTGACGATTTAGTTGTTTCCTTAGCTGCTTTGTCCGCCATATTTTATTCTTTTCAATGCCAACGGGGTAAGGAATCCAAATTATAGTGACTGTGTTGCTTCTTTAAACTGTCTTTGCGCAAACACTCCTTGGAATTTGTATATCGTGGCATCATTTGACCACTGGTTCTGAATTGCTAATATGGCGTTTAAGGAGTGACAGAAGATAGCGAATTTTTTATGATCTATTCGTTATTTGCGAATAACGAATAACCTGAGTAGGTATTATTCGCGAAGAACGAACAAATCAGTATTATTAGTTAATCACGACTAGTTTTGCCCAATACCTCCTGAAATCGAATAACGAGAAAAAATTTTATTCGTTATTCGTTCATGGAATAAAAATGTATTCGAATAACGTCCAACACTCGACTTGTAGATATTTATAGCGAAATAAATTCTACGATTCTAGTAGAATTTAATAATACCTGGGGTATTATTGTAACATATTGCAATCCTTAGTACTGAAAACAAAACTCTGTCCAATTTTTCGTTTTTTTATAGCCACTGCGCAAAATTGTAAATTTACACGAACATCCGCAGTCTGTTTAACAAGACTTCCAAAATCCAATAATCATTTATGAATTGTACGCTCGGTATAAAAACAGAGCAAAGGCTAGTTTACACGTTACCGTTAGATTATTCTTTTCATGAATGCTCCCGGATCGCTGACTCATTTTGCACGAAGGCTGCACTTATTACGAACGGTAAAATCGTGGTGAACTTCCGGCTTCAAAGTACAGTTTAGTTCACGTTTGTTAAACATAGTTTACGGGTACAAACACTTCTAGAAACTATTTGAAAAATAAATTGTAAATTTAGCCACTCTATTAAATGATAAGATTAAATGTCATTTATTGGTTAGTCATAAAATAAATACGAAGCAGGCGTTTGTTCTATGTAATACTTGTATAGTTATTTAATAACTGTTAAATAACTACAGTTATTTGAAAATTATGTTTATCCAGATATGTTATCCTTAACTTAATCAATTAACTAAATGTTATGGTTACGTTATACGAACGATTTGAAAGATCTTTGCAAATGAAAGTTTTCATTTTGTTTTCGGTCTGGTACACTGAATCAGTGAACCATTTGAAACGATACCAAACAGCAACCTAAACAATATAATCCTGCCGGTCTAGGTGAATAACGACTCATCATTAGGACTCATTGTCAGTAGAAAGTGATGCAAAAAAAAAAGAAATTTCCCGATCCGATTTTATGAATGTTAACTTTTTGTGGTGATAGTAGTAAATAATAAATTCAGTTTGAGCTTTCCGAGGTACAGTAATGTTTCGATGAGTGCGACGTTTTCGGGTCTGTATCCGAGCATTCATGGCAAGACGGAAAGGATTTAGCCCCTCATAAATTTGTTTTTTTATCCGAAATCGAGCCTCTGCTTAGCTTCTGTTTAGTCTGTTTTGATTAATTCCAGAGCCTCCCCCCACCCAGTGGTGGGAATGACGCCGTTGCTCGTGTCGCATTTATCAAGGAATCACTGTATGTCTAATAAACTGAATTAACGACCGAAAATAATTTATATACATAATTGTTATTATTATCATTGCTGATGTATAAAGAAATAAAAGCAGTATAGATTACTAAGACAGTATAGAATGAAAAAAGATCTGTCCGTATATTCGTGCTGGTAATAAGTAGAAACGGAATGCAATGAACAAACGTGTTAGCCAAGTCACCACCCATTTTTTTTCTTTTTTTTTCTAACGGGGGGAAAACCTTCAAAAAATGAACCGAAGGTGTACCAAAATAGGACAGTCATGGTACCGACAGTTTTTTACGAATATATCGGGAACTAGGACCGACCGACATTTTTGTGAAACGAAAATGTTATTCAGAATGTTTGTTTCTATAACATATTAAAAAATCATCAAAATCGGGGATGAGGTAGCCTTCGACCAGATCGCTGAAAGTTTTATTGTAAAAAGTATTCGAATTGTTGACCCTTATGGCCGATACAAAACACCTAATAATTTGACGAATGACACATACATATTTTCTAGTGTACTCCTAGAGATTTTTGCATATACACTAACATCGTTACATGTTTTCTACAATCGTGTATGGTTTAAGAAAATTGAATAAAACACCTTTTACAATCAAATTTTCATTGTAAATATCACAATAAATATCCATTTTATACCTAATATGGCTTAATATTTATTCACCCAATTTTCTATGCTGATTCAATTTTCATAAAAATATATTGGGTGTTCTACTAAAAAAAATTAAGGTAATCTTTAGTACTTGTATGAACAATGTAGACAAAAAATAATTATTCTAACATACATCTCCCTTGAAACCACGCAATTTTTGTTAGAAACATATTTTCGAACAACAAATAATTTATGAATAATTTTAATTCGCCATGTTAGGTGCCTCGCCGTGTATAATATCGAGTTAATTATGACACAGGACTGTAATGAATTACAGACGGTGATTCGAAGTTATTGAAACGCTTATTTTTTGTACACATGCATCCGCTATCACTTAGATATCACCGATTGTGCAACCGACTTAAGACAACGTGTGTATTTATTACTGCACGTTCTTATTTTAGTATAACAGATAAAATGTACACACACGCTTGTTGAATCTACGGTTAAATTCAATTTTTTCTATTAACTATACCAGTGTTTCCTGATATCGTTTATACAGGGTGTTCCACACTACTGGGCCAAGCCATAGCGATAAAACGGTAAAAGATGAAGAAATTTGATTAGGAAAAATTACGTGGTTTCGAGTGATACATCACGTGGTTCATGTCTCTTCTCCGAATACCGAAGAGGTCATCTCTATTTTCTAAAATGTAATTATAAATTTTTTTATACACCATTCGTTGCATTTTTTAATTTTCCACAGGAAAGTATTACGGTACTTAAGTGAAAAAATGATTTGTTTAAAAGAGCAGAATTCGTAAAATGAGTAAACACGAGCGAAGATATAGAGAAGGAACGTTCAAGCCTACTCTTTGTCCAACTTAAGAATAACTTCGTTTTACGCATGGGATGGTTCTAAAGCCGTGTACTCATCTGAGCATGCGGCCCCGAATGAGCACCGAACGTGCGCGTTGCAACGTCCAAACCCCCACTTATGTAATGTTTTCGTTCGTGTCGGTGATACCACGCGCTTGGGCTAGATATAGGGTAATTGCACCGGATATGTATGAGACTCCATTTATGTTTGATTAAATATCGGGCAATAAAACGGGAAAATATTGAAAGTGTTTATGCTACTATATTTGTCATTTAATTCTACATACTTAGGAACAATGTTAGTTTCATAACGTACTATTGCTACAAACTTAGTACAAAATGAATGGTTTTAAAAAGCTGCTATTAGACCCTGCTTAAAATTGAAATTAAAATTTAAAAGTCAAAATTAGCATTTAAAATTAAAGTAATTTATGTTTTTGCCTTTTTAAGACAGTTTGGACACAATATTCATGGGCCCATCTGTAGCACTTAGGGCATTGAACCCACTGTTCATCAGAATCGTCCGTAGAATAGAGGCACGAACAAAATAAACATTCTGCGTCGTCATCCAATTCAGATTCGGAACTATCTTTCTTGCCAGTTTACTCCTCTTCTGGATCTTCATAAAGACAAATCAAGTATCCCATAGTAAGAACATACTAGGTCAAAAAAAGAAGTGGCAGTTCAGTACGCTGCCGCTTCACCACTGGTGCAGTTGACAAAGGGTAGCGCTCACTGGTACTTGACGGACTAGGCGATTTTTTTAAATTTTGACTTCGAATTGCTAAAAAATGTATAACCATGGCGGCCAATATTTTACAAATGTTTTTCGTACATGTATAGCTAACGATCCTGCGCAGTTTCGTTCAAATTGTCGGGGACCACTGGTGAAACAGCCCTTGGAAGACTTGAAGCTAATAAAGAAACTGGTCAAATAACTTACCTTAAATGTTATACAAAGCTTCTTCATAAATAACTATAGAAACTCGCGACGAGAAAAAGCAAACTTATTGGCGTCTTATTGAAACAATCGTTTCCCCGTTGAAAGGCAATCTCATACGGATAACGTTGTCATTTGTTTTAATAGTGTAAACATTGCTACAGTATGGCAGCACTCTCTTGTGGAAATACTATGGGATCTCATATAAGCACATGTCTGATATTCGGTGCCGTTACTCCACTATTATTTGGTAAGAGACCGGCCGAGATAGCGAGCTACGAGTAATCGCATGCGTCCGAATCGGTCGGAAGTAGTGGGAGAGAGTTTAGGTCCAAATACTGTACAATATTGAGAAACTGAAATCGAAATACCTTTTAAACTAATAATTTTTCCACCAAGGTACGTTAATACCTTGATGTAGAAAATGAGAAAATGCATCGAGTGGTGTATAAAAAGAATGTATAATTCCTTGTAAAAAAGTAAAAGTGACCTTGAAATGAACAAAAGACACATACACCACGTAACGCGTCACTCGAAAGAATTCAATTTTTCCTAATGAAATTTTGTTCTATCTTCTACCGTTTTAACGCTACGGCTTGGCCCAGTTGCGTGGAACACGTTGCATACTTTTCAGTTGTATTAACGATAATAAACCCACGGAATTTTTCATTTCCAGAGATTCATTGAAACAACAATGTCCAGCTGAACGGCAACCAAGATGGCTCGTCACGGTACCGAGAGATCCTTGAATTCCCTGCAATCGATGCATCCGAGCTCCTCGAGCCACGTAAACAATAATCCCGGCGTCGTCACCCCGACGGAATTGGCAGCGTCGTCGCCGTCGTCGTCAGCAACATGTACTGCCGACGACAGCGGGACCAAGGTCAATGGCGACGATGGCGTGACCGACACGACAGGAAGTGCAATGGGCACCATTCCGTCACCCTCGACGCCCTCGGTATCTTCTTCGTCGGACTCCCGTATACCACGTCCCTCGCCCACCAGCCTGCGTCGTTCCTCGAGTATGCGCATGCGCGGTGAACGGGTTTCGCCACATCAACCACCACCATCGTCACCGCTATCCAGTACCGCGGTCAACGCGGCTCCAGGCAGGCAGCATCAGAATCATCGCCGTCTGAACTTCCTGCAACACCAGCAACACCATCATCCGGACTATCGCAACTTCCCAGTCATCACGGAGAATGGAACTGAATCCCCGCGACAACGATCCCTCGTGAGTACCATTCCACAACTGTGTCTATACACAACCACCATCCCCCTGTTTAGGGACACTTTGAACGAATCCTCGAGTTCTTGGTATCCTTTCGGGATACTACGTCGTATCCTGTGGTCGATGCAGGTCACAGATGCATGTTAGCAATCTATTTACTGGCGCCTTATTCAGGACATTTGGAGGAGATCTCGAGTCAGAAACTCTTGGTGTTCTTTCGGGATAATTACGTTCGTATCCTGTGGTCGATGCAGGTCGCGTAGATGCGTGCTGACAATTTGTTTACTAATATGTACCCTATTCGTGACACTTCGAACAGATCTCGAATTAGAGTTCTTGGTATCCTTTCGGGATACTACGTCCGTATCCTGTGGTCGATGCAGGTCACAGATGCGTGCTGACAGTATGTTTACTGGCGCCTTATTCAGGACACTTTGAAGAGATCTCGAGACCGTGGTGCTTGGTGTCCTGTTGGGATACTATGTCGTATTCTATGGTCGATGCAGATCGCAGGTGCGTCCTGAGAATCGCGCCTCATCGACTTCACGGTAGTGGTTCGTTCTTATTTTACACGGAAGTGGGGGAGGGATTTGTTGGGTAGAATGAATACGTGATGGACAGTGCATAAGTTGTACCAGAGAAAGTTTTCGATGTCTGAATAGTTGCAAATGCGCGGATATGTTTTGACAATTTGTTTAGTAGCATTCTGTTCCGGGTGCTTTTAACACTGGAACTACAAAATCTGTCAAAATGATTGGTCAGTATACTCTTATAACGATGGTGGAAATGTTATAACAGTATATTTTCTCAGATCCTTTACAACTTTTATTACGATACGAAAGTAAAGAAAATTTTCAAGTGTTTGTCATGTTTATCGACCGGTAGAAATAGATTACACGTTTATCGTCTGTTGTTGTAGTGTTAAGAGATCTAATAACAAAATCACCTCGGTCAGGGTACTTTCGAGGAACGTCGAGTTCGGTTCTGCTGGTGGTGTCCTTAGGGGATACTACGCCGTGTCCTGCGTTTCGATGCAGATCGCAGACGCATGCTGAGAATCTCACCTTATCGACTTCGTGGTCGTGGTTCGTTCTGCTTTTATGTGGATGTGGGTTTTTTGGTGAAAATTAATTACATAAATGGTTTTTTTTTAAAGTATTATAAGTCTACTTCATTCGGAGATGTGTTATGGTTGCATGTTAACCTATTTAGCAATATTTTTAAACGCTATCGAGCTTGTTTTGTGCTTTTTAGAGTCCAGACACGTTCAGTTTTATTGTACGACCATTTTTATAAGTATTCTCCAAGTAAAACAGTGTTGTTAACCGCAAATGGAGTTACACTACTTTCAAAAATAATGATTTATCAAAAACATGATTAATACCAAATTTAAATTTATATGTTAATTGACATCGACTATTCTGAAATGGTATTTTAAAATATAAATAATAATAGTTATGAAAGCACAGTAAAGGTATATTATTACAGATTAAAATATATTCATCTGAGAACTCGTACTTCTGAGACTATTATTATAATAAGTTTAATAAGCTAATATTAATAACTTTTAATCATATTTTATTCATTATGCGCCGTGGAAATTGTTTTGAAATATTCGTGGTGAACGAGGGGTAAAAACAGACCTGGCCCCAACAGATTACGTACCACTTTTCCCGATCACTTCAACACGGGGTTAGAGGAACACACTTCTGCAATTTCGAAGAAAAGCAAAAATTCATTATTCAGGGGATTGGTTCAAAAGACCAGTCGTTCTATCGTGGAGAGAAAAAATGGGAGAAAGTTACAAAAACGGATGAAAATATTTGGATTAATGTAACATAACATAAATCGATACAGTAATATCTCGATGAGTGCGACGAACTCGGATCCGCTTCGAAGCATTTGTGGCAAAACGGGAATGTTTTGAGCCCTTTATACATTTTTTTTTGCACGAAGTGGAACCTCTGCTTAGCTTAAGTTTACTCTGTTTTTATTGATTCTAGAGGGGGTTCCCCCCAGTGCAGTGGTGGGAATAACACCGTTGTTCGTGTCGCATTCATCGAGGAATCACTGTATTATTTTTTTTAATAAATGTGTTTTTTAGCCAAAAATCCGTCAAAATTAATTTACACTAATAAATCTTGTTATTAGTCAAAACACGTGTGTTACAGTATGTTACATTTCTTTAACACGATTTAAAACAATAGAAGATCGGACCAAAATTTAGTGGTTATCAATAGGACTGGCAGATTCAAACTCCGGAACAATGACGTTCCATGTGTACCAACCTAGATAGTTTGTACGTAATTCTGTTTATTAGTGAAAAAGAATGCTATCCAAGCTCTTCAATGACTGAAAATGTGATTGTCTAGTACTTTACAGTAATCAGGTACTATACAAGTCCCATGAACGTACTTGTATTTCATTGGAAAACGTAAATATGTATAATCTTCCTTTGACCAACAAAATTCGCATAAAGTTGAACATACACGTATCTCATTAGAAAATGTCAATAATATTATTTTGATCAACAAAATTCGTTCAAAGTTCAATAGAATATGCAGTCTTGCTAAAAAATTTTTTTTATAGTTTTTTTATACAGAAATAAAAACTTAACAGGCTAACACTTTTGTGATCAGTAGACTGCGAATTTCATGAATTTATAGTGCCTATGACTCAGTACAGTGAAAAAGTTTAATGAAGTACAATAAAGTTTTTATTTAATTTCAAACTCGATAGAACTACTCAACAGAGTGAACGAATTTTTATTCGAACGAGATGATAAAAAAAACATTGGAAAATTTTATTCACAGAAGAGTTCTAATTTGAGAAGCTTATCGATTCTACTTATTGTTCCAAATTTGATTCCGATTGCAACATAGCTCATTAAATTATCGATACACCTGGAGCACTTTCGCTGCTTTTCCCTTAATTTTTAGATTAAACTTTTTTTGCGAATTTTATTGATTGGTTCAGTTTTGGCGCCCATAGAAGGAGTTCCCCTAGTGGCGAATACTTAAAATTTTCCTTAGATAAATGAAGAAATAATATTTTCTTTTTATTCTACATTAATTACAAACTAACAACAATAAAAATCAAAGTAAAGGAACAAAATAACTAACATTATCATAATTTTCAACTTAAATTAACATGAAACTTTGGTACATTATTCTAAATGAACATTGAACGGCACCACCTAGTACCCGGATATAGCAAAAATATGTAAATATGTTTCCAATGATTGTGATATATGTATATCATGTATTTAACATAATCATCAGAACACTCAGGAATATCGGCCGAAGCCTCGTGAGCCCATTCTTGGCAGCTTCAACATTGAATCCAGTCTTCATTATGGCTCTCTAAGCAACATACACAAACAGTGTCTTTGTTTATGTTTTTCGATATCAATGCTCTACTCTTCTTTATCTTTTTGGGTCTATTTGTCTTTTGAAACTTATTTCCTAAGTTTCTCTTCTGTTCTTTAACTCTTTCGTGTTTCAGTTGTCGAACATAATAGATAATATCCGATACTACATAGGTGCTGTCCAGGGCTAGGGGAGCTTCCCTTACATAAAATAGCGTATAAAATAACAACTATTTAAAAAATTCATTAAATCTCCACAGAGTTGAGCATAGTTTGATTCGAATAATACACAGTGTTGAGTCTCCCGCGGGGGGTATTAAATAATACACGCAATTGTTAATCGTTATTAAGATTAACATATATTTGGAATCACGAAGGTTTACAACAAGTGTGTTTATACTATGAGGTGTGCGCGAAGACTGCCTTCCTGCGTCTTCTCGAGCGTCGTAGACGCCGAGTAGAAACAAAAATGATACTCGCGGTGCAAAGATGGCGCCTCCGCTAGTAGCGCCTTTTCAGTGGTATATCCGACTGGATCCCAAACACATAGTGAAAAGCAACAGTATCTAAAGCCGAATTTACACCTTTCAACTTTAGAAAACTAGATTTTGCTAGTTTTCGTCCGAAGAGGAATTCAGTATTATCGTACTTATAACAACATGCACGCACATTCTAAAATATAAATTTATACTTGTCAATGCCGTTTCATTACGAATGAATGATCCATTCAGTTCAGTAAGAGATTGGCTCTACTCTGATCACTTCGGATAATAGGGGGATAAAAACAATGTTGATCGATGAATCATTCCCGATGATTATCCAGAATTAAAAGTTGTAAACTCGGCTTAAGAGCGTCACCTTGAACTTTCAACAGTTAATGAGATTGAATAATTGTTTGGTAAGTGTCTACTCGTTCCAGAAGAACTCTTATATTAATATAAAAATTGGAATTTCCATGTTTAATCAATAAAGATGGCGAAGTACTTTTATCTTTTATCCCTTATTTGAAACTCTTTATTTAGGTAATGAATTTGCCCAGCCCTGAATTCCCATAAGAAACATGTCATTACATTTCGCACGGTAGCGTAACTAAGGCGCGACTAACCGCACAGCGGACACGCAAGTTTCAAAGCTGCAGAGCTGAACTTTATTTGCCCAGCATGTAAAAGTTATCGTCTCGAAACAATAATATGTATGTAATAGTATAAATATTTTAAAAGTGCATTTCTTTATTTGTATAATACATTTTTCAAACAACCCTTAAAGAAAAATTTGGCAAAAAGCTACCAAAACAATCATATAGTTCGAAGTAATAAACACACAAAAGAGTACAATTTTGAAGTTGCCAAGTTCCCACAAGCTGACTGGTACAGGGACAAGAGAGGTATCTCGCCGGGCAATGGTTACCATCTCAAGATGGTGTCATTACCACAAAGTGTTAATAAAATGAAATCGATTCGAAATATTTCTTCGACTATTTATAAGACCTTTTGCATGAAAATCTTTTCCGTACAAATTCCTTCAAACTTCTCAGCTTTAAAGAAGAAACTCATATCTTTCCGCTGAATGAGGCTTTTGATTTTCCCCCTCACTTTCATGCCAGACTGCCTAGTAAAAGTAGAAGAAAACTTCCGCTTTAGCTCCAGGTGAAATACCCTTAGGTCAACCAGGTATGCAAACGAGACGAAACTTATGTTTACCTGTTTCGAATACCCTGATGTTTAGTGGGTAAAAAGAGTCTCCATGCACATCACACATAATTATTTCATTTTTTATACAGTAGAGCCGCCCGTATACGAAGTAATAAGGAGACATACACTACCGTTTACCGAACATAACAGATTATAATTTTGCTGTTATGTCATTAATAAAAATAAAATTCGTAAGCTCCCATCGGTCGAACTATCATTCGATTTATTTATCGCATCATTCTCGAAGTACTTTTCGGTCGCGAAAAGTGAAACAGCTGTCTAGTATGCATTTGACGGGCAACAGTTGCATCCTTACACGTGTACCACGGCGGTTGAACCGTAGGTTTACAATTCCAAGCAGGTTCGAAAAAAACTTCGCACGTATGGACACATTGTTGACGGAAGACGCGAGTTGTCATTACTCGTTTTTCAACAGCTGGTGACGAGATACACTAATTCGCATCAGCTACACTTCTATTATTGATGTGTTATAAATTATTTTTTAAAAACTACAAATTTTGTTTAGTACCTCTCCATCAAGGAATTTCTTTTCAAGCTTACCTGACGAAAAAACACTACTAAGAGTGTCATTCTATGTACTCATTAATTTTTAATACAATTAAATATATATTATTATTATTAAATAATCGAGTAAATAAATATTTTTAACGTGCAAATAAATTAACAATAATAGGTGCATAATAATTGTACAATTCACATCAATAATTGTACCCACCAATATTGGTATGTATTAGGGTGTATTTAAGACGAAAATGAATTAGTTCGTAAAATATGATTTTGCTCGAATCCACATATCTCGAACAAACATATACCGTGTGTTCAAAAAGTTCCAAGATTGGTGTAATAAAAGATTGAATTGTCTTGATTAAGGAATTTTTATTGTTCAGTTTTCTACATACATCCCTCCTGTAGCTACACACCCAATACAACGTTTATAGAGTGCCTTGGAGAATTCCTCTAGTGTTACCCTGTTTAATTGATCGGTTACTGTCTGTTTTATTGCATTCACCTCTTCATAATAGGTGCCTTTCATTGACAATTTGATTTTCGGGAACAAGAAGAAATCGGCAGGTGACAAATCTGTCGAATACGGTAGATGGTTAATAACAGTTAGGCTTTTTTGCCAGAAATTCTGTGACGATGACCGACGAATGTGCGGGTGCGTTGTCGTGGAGCAGAAACCATTCACCCGATCGGTAAAGCTCGGGCCTCACACGTCGAATTCTAATATTTAATTCGTCATCTATCATTTTGATCGTTAAACAACGGTCTCTCAACAACAGGAAACGAACACATTCAACATTCGACTCGATGCAACTTGTCGAAGGTCGTCCTTCTCTTTTGTCATCTTCAAGTGACTGACAACGTTCTTTAAATCGTTTGAACCACTGAAAAACTACAGCACGACTCAGACAATCATGTCCGTATGCTTTTTACATCATTCTGTAAGTTTCAATCGCAGTTATTCCACTTTTAAAGCAAAATTTAATTACAGCTCGTTGCTCCATGGTTGTAATCGTGACAACGTATAAAATCAAGCAACTTTAACAGCGTAGTATTAATGAACAAATGAACATCGGGAAACACGAAAATTATAGGGCACTAAGAAAGATCTAAATTATTTAGTATCATCTCGATTTCGGAGATGGGGCTAATAGTATATGTATATGTAAAAAAATCAGTCTGGAAACTTTTTGAACATACCGTGTATACCCGAAACACTATGCATCGACACGAATGAACTTATTGCACAATCTAATGGTAAAAATATTTAGCAATTTGTTGAACATGTTTAGCATTTTTTTTTAGTGTTTACGGTAAATGTTATTTATGACCGAACCTACATAATAATGTCGTAATACGTATGTTACAAGCATAGACGAGTCCTGGTTACAATGTACATTTCTTAATCATCATGAAAATATGTCACAAACAGAGCAGTTGTGTTTCGCTACTCGTTAATTTATTATTGCTTATTAATACGTATTATACGTGAAAAGTTGGTACATTTTGTAGCGCTTTCTCTATACTATTTCGAAATGTTTCTGAGGAAATTGAATTCTTTTGCTCGTCGTTTCCTCTCCAACTCTGACATTAAAAATTCGAAGTGCTTGCAGTGAAACTCCTTACTTATCATTTGATTACAAGGCAATTGTTCATAATGGGTAATTACTTCCTAGCCAACCGACAAAACTTTCCAGGAGGTTAATCTTCGATTCGATTATGGTATCGCGATTTCACCGCGAACAACTCGTTGTCTCTGTTTTCATCATTCTTGCAACTCTTCTGTCGGAACACTTATCCTTTCTACGGTAATAGCTAGTTTATTAGTAGACTGCGGATTTTATACATTTATAGTGAGTGTCAATATACAAAACACAACACAGGAAAAATTTTCGGAAATGTGAGTAGAAGTTTAATAAATTGTCTTCATTAAATTCATTTCGCAGGTTCTTATCGTTTTGCATGTCGATGAGTTCAAGCTGTATTGACTCAGATGCATTTTCAGGCAAAATGGCAAGAGGGTTGCGAAATAAATCTAGCAACGGTTTTACTTTTCGAAAATCAGAAAAACGATCCTTGAAGGCTGATATCAAATTATCAATCTTTTCAACATATACACTCTTTAAGTTGACATTGAACATTTTTGACATTTTCTTGTAATTATGGAAATTGACGTAATTCTTTGACGTTAATTGGGTTTAAAATAGATTTAACTTGCATTGAAAAGATAAAATGTGGCTGTAAAGTTGACTAATCAACTGATCGTTACCAGCTACTTTGATGTACGCATGTTGCAATTTGTAAAAATCACCTATCGTGTGATTTGTTAAAAGTTAAAATAACACATGGTGTGGTGGGCCGCTAGCAAATCAACGGAGGACCGCCGTTTGTGCATCCCTGAATTAGAGTTTCTTCGAACAACAACATTTCTAATTAAAAACCCATATAATATTTGTTAAATATACTATTTCTTATCCAAGATGGCGGTTAAGAAACGTTCTATGTATTTAAACTTGTATTCGAGTCTGTTAAGTAATTAATATTCGTGAAAAAATGTGTGATTCATTCCATGTGTTTCGACTTACCTATAGATCTATTGTCCGAGTGTAGATCCTTTTTGTTCTATAAATAAATTAACACGGTGCGATATCCTGCGAGGCAATTGACTAAGTAGAAATCGAAGTAATTGCTCGAACATTACTGAATACGGTTCGATAATTACTGAAATTACTCGACGAACGCTATACGGGGTGTCCCTAAAATCGTGGAACAACCGGACGGGTGGTGATTCTACATACAAAAATAAGTCGAAGAAAAGAATAATATTCTTTTCATTTAAGGCTGCGTTTTCGAGGTAATCGAATTTGTTTTTCTAGAATCACCGGTACTACAATTTTGAGAACACCGTGTATAATGCATTTTGAAAACTGAAAAATAACATCGTCTAAAAGTTTGTAATTGTTTGGTCGATAACTGACAGTAATGGTGCATTGATACTATTGTAACTATAGCCATCTACATGAATTTATTGGAATACCCAGTAGTGTAACAAAGTTAAATAACGATGGTTAAATTTAACTTAAATACTAGTGAATTTGTCATAGCACTGTCACTTATTTGCTTAGAATATTAAATTAATTAATAAAAAAATTTATAATAACAGGAATGTAGTGTTCTCCTTTGACATTCGCGCTCTGTCAACCCTATTCCAAATGATTTTGCTTCCTACTCATTCGTTTTCTTGCTAGTCTGCGAATATACACGCAAATTCCAAACATTCATTGCTATCAAATAAAAAATCAAAATCAAAGAATCATATCCATTTTAACAATTATTACATTTCTCAAGTTATAGGTACGATAAAAGCTTTATTGAGCGCAGATATTGCACCAAAATGAAACAAGAACTGCGACTAGAAGAATAGACTGGGGTCCCAGGCAGGTTCAATTATAAATAAATATTTTTATTTCGTTCTGCATTAAACTTTTGCAGATTTCCATTCATGCATAAGATCCACAATCTACTTACCAACCTTGTCTTTGTATTCACGATTTAATACTAAAACATAGTTATCAAACACATCAAAATGACGGCTTTAAAACTTCTTGTTCTACTATTACTGAGATCACGACAGTGTAATTGGCGAAATTTATGTTAACTTTTAATTTGTTATACATTTTATATAACACTACGTTACATTGCATTGTGTATCATAAAATTTAATTTAGTACACATTCTTACGTTGATAATTGTGTAGCGTCGTTTAAAAGTTGACACGGCGATATATTGGGTGTTGCGTAATAAAAATTGCTTCCAAACTGCGACGTTTAAACGATTATAACTTATCTTTAAAAGAAGATTTTTCGTCGTTGTATCGACACACATACACACACTTATCAGTGAGGTACATGCTTTTTGATCCCAGTTTTGACACATAGGTACATAAGCACCGCGAGAAATGATTTTGAAGTCCTTGCGCATGTATACCAAAGCGATGCAATAGTGGTTTATAAATGTTGGAAAACTTCATAAGAAATGTTTTGAAGAAAATGCAAAACGATTTGGGAGGGACAATGCTGTGTTAGTTAGTCACCGATAACCGATACGGCACTCAATTGTTAACAATTTCAAGAATTCAAGCCTTCAAATAAGCACGTGAAGCGTTTAGACTGTGTTGTGCAACACTTTAATAGCCGTAGTCACGATAGAAGATCAAGAATTCATGGACTGACGTTCGACTTTTTCTTCTTTTATTTTTTAGAGCCTTTCATTGACCCCGGCTAGGCCGCGGCCTGGGCTCGCGGCCTCCGGAGGATCGAGCATAGGAATCGCCGACGACAGCGATGCGGAAAGCGTAAGAAGTTACGGAAGTGCCTGCAGTACAGCGAGCGCCTGTGACCATGCTACATTCGCCTTTAACGGCACCACATGGTCGGGCAGATCACGAAAATACGTTGTTCATTGTTCAAATCATAACGGTGACAATGAACAGTACCTCACGCCGACTCAGAGAGCAGCTAGACAAGTCAGGAAGTTTCAGGTAAGAGTCGCAAGACAAGACATCAATGCCATTTTCCTTCCTTTTAAGTCGCTGCTAGATGGCGGAGTCTTCTAGAGAAAGCGGCATCCTTTCGCGGTATAAAAGCAGAAATGGGAAAATTTATTGTCTAGATAAAAAGTTTTGCATAACGAAGAAAAGATTTAAAAAAAAAGTACTTCACCATTTTTAATCGTCTGAACATAGAAACCGCAATTTTTATAATAAAATAATCATGCTTCTTGAATGAGTAGACACTTGAAAAACAATTATTTAATTTTACTAATTATTTAAAGGTAAGAATGACACTTCAGCTGCGTCTACACTATACATATATGTAGCAAACCTGTGTTACATAACAAAATGTTGTATGCCTTGCTATAGAACATATTTTTATAACTTGTTACAAGATTATATCTTTTGGACAAGTCTATAAAAAGTTTGTATAACATTTCGCATCTCATTATTAATAATGGTGTCACGTTTGATGGATAACATATAACTTCCTGTATAACACGAAACATGTTATGTAACATTATATTATTATATATAAATTTGTCTTTCTGTTTTTCTATCACGTTTTATAACTTTGCTATATCATGTGTTATGCTATACAGTGTAGACGCAGCTTTAGATACTGCTGCTTTTCATTGTGTATTATTTAATTAAAATTTTGCTCAACTCCGTGTAGAAGAGGCTCAATGGAAACCCCCATATTAGTATTTATTACGATTTTATTGTTGACAACAGCGTACAAAAAGTTAAAGTGCTCTGAAACATTCCAGATATTAAATAGAATTTACTGTTACCCTGGTAGTAAAGGAACAACAATAGTTAGTCGACAGATGCTTCTGTTTTATTGCATGGAATCCTACAGTTGCAAGCTGCACACAACCTTGTGTATACTGTTAATTTACGACCACGCTATATCTTGACGAGGACTATTGTATTTTTCTTGAAAAACCGAATATAAAGGCTTTTAAATGAATCAATTACTTGTGTGATAAAGGCAGTATAGATTACAGAATAATAGTAGTAGTTAGATAGGATGTAAAAATACTGAACGGTACGAATTACCCTCAAATTGTAATGAACGGTACAGGTTTCTAACAATAGAGTAAGAGGAAAAGGCAGACAGGATACACAGATGCTGCACAGTATAATATGTGATGACCACAGTTGAGTAGCAGAATACTGTATATTAAGTCTTTTATTTTTCTACATTTTTTCTATCAAGGCCTTACCTTAAGGTATATTAACACCAGAACTGTCAACGATAAACGCGTATCTATTTCGATCGGAATTTCTTCACATTCATATAGTAATAAAAGTTGCAAAAGATCTGAAAAAATGTATTGATATAACATTTCTATTCATCGTTATAAGAATGTACTGACAAGTCATTTTGATTTGCTTGGTAGTTCTAGTGTTAATACAAAACATCTTCGCGATGTATCTAAAAGATACCTACATAATTTTAAATTTGAATTCTGAGAGTTAAATACAAATTAATATTTTTTCATTATTTCATTCGTTACAATACAACACTTATTTTTCCTTCATCGCAGTCGGTTCTTAGGAACATTTCTGTTTATAAGTAAAGAAAACAATATTTCCGGACTTTCGAAAATTAGTCTGCAAATCCATACATACACATAATCACAGTAGTTATACAGAGTGTCTCAGGTCGGATAGTTCAACCGGGCAAGAGGTGATTCTATAAGAAAAAATAAGGCAAAAAAGAAGAATACAGTTTTTTCATACGAGTCTTCGTTTTCGACAAAAGCCACTTGTAAATTAAGTATGTTGTGTATTCGTGGTGGCAATAAGTAGAAACGGAATGTGATAAACAGACGCGTTAGCCAAATCTTATTCACTTACAGAGGAAATTCAATAGATTTTCAAATTCGATTATCTTGGGAAAAAACATAGTAGGAGAAAATTTTATTGCAAATTTTCAATGCATTTCTGCGTGTTAAATAACCGCCTACCCGATTGTACTATCTGACCTGCGACAAACCCTGTGCAGAGGTCTATTTACATGAAAAAATAAACCTCTAGGTATACATAGGATGTCACTCATATCTGAGAGATATACCGCGACTAATAGAGGGTTACCAAAATTTGATGCGAGTCGTAGGATACAATACAGAGTTGAGCGCTATTCAAAATGTTCGTATATAATTATTCACATGAAGAATTAATTCATTTATGAAAACTGAAATGAAAAAAAGAAATAGTTCATTGGTTTTGGAAGAAATATAAATAAATTACTTGTTATCTATTATTTATCGACCATTACACAAATATTCCGTAGGTATCTATACTCTATCATTATCTTATCGTTACCGTATTTACAAAAATGTGTAGAAATTAATGATATTCAAGTGACATTGATTTACGATCGCAAAATGCAAAAATTTACATCGTTGCGTATAAAATACCGGTAACAATCGTGATAGTAAAGAAAGGAGTTAGGCGCCATATGTGACTCTTGCGACCATGAATCCTTTATCCGTAGTATTATTAACGCAAATCGAAATGATAATATCAATGTGAAAGTCCAAGTATCATAAATGTGTTTTAAAATTTAATAAATTCACATTGAGCTTACTATTGTACCTATTAAACAAGCAACAAATACGGGTCATTCCACGCGAAATCGGACACTTTTCGGAGTAACACTTCGGATTTTGTTCACACATGGATATGTTATAATCTTTAGTGATATATAAACGTACTCTGAAGGATTTTTGAAGATTTCAACCATTGTTGATACCACAACTGTTTGGAATATGGTGTTTAAACAGTAATAATCTGAAAAGCGGGATGAAAAGGGAAATGATTCCTGCATGATTTTGTAGAGGAAGATATGTGGAAAACATTTCAATTTGTTGCAATGCGGGATTCTTTGGGACTTAAGAGATATACCTTATCAATTGGAAAACAGTTTGAGAATTTTCTACATTCCATTCAGTATTTCTTTTCAAAGCTATTATACATAGTAATTATTAATGCAGGGCATGATTTCTTATCTCAAAAGAATGCTCTTCAGTGAGAAAAAAAAATGGAAGCAAACTATTTAACGAGGTCCTCAGGAAACCTTGAAAATGAAAACAGTTTTTTTGTATGACAAATTTTAATTTTAAAATATCCAAGTTTAAGTGCTTATATCATTTAAAATATGTATTACATTTCTTTAGCTTTTTCATCTTCGAAGTCAGTGGACATTTAAGAACCAATACACATTGATCAGATATTAATATGGGAAAGTTGATTTTTTGGCAAAATGTCACTGAATTTCTCAATTCCGATCACTGGAACCATCCAACTGACGCAGCGTTAACTTCAATTAATTTTCTCATATGGCCAATTTTAAAATGACCATATTTTTTCAAAGTCCATGAAGAGGAGAAATAGAACTATATCCTCGTTTTCTTCAAATCTTTCAATTAGGCCCTAGTATTATAAAATTGCATTTCTTTAAAACAATTGCAAAATAAATGCTTAAAAAATATTTTCTTTGTAACTTAAATAATTTTTATTAGGTACTCTTATGTCTGCACTATGTGCACCCACAAAGCCCATTTTGATCAGTTTGTTAGTTCAGCAGTTTTGGTTGATTTAAAAAAGGTAGACACTATATTGCAGACAACGATAGAATCAACATTTTAAAAAATTTTAAAAACTCTGTTGAGATACGTTCATATATCACTAAAGACTACAACATATCCAAGTATCAACAAAATCCGAAATGTTACTGCAAAAAGTGTCCAGTTTCCCGTGGAATGACCCATATATGAATCAAAGTCTAACCTACTGTAAAGAATATTAATAAACCGTTGAGTGGAAATGTTTCCCAGTTCCTCCTTTTATACTAAACAGAAAAATTTAAGACCCTTCTCCAAGTTGCACTTTACGTTCGAAAACAAAGAAATAAATAAATCATGTCTCTCGTTCTCACGGTACTTTGTTTTTCCAGGCTTTATTGAAGGAGGCGCGGAAGGAGATCGAGGAGAAGGATCAGGAGATCTTTCGGTTAACGAAGGAGGTGGTGGAACTGAGATTGTACAAAGCTTCTCTGAACAGTCCCGACGAGAGAACGGACAGCAGCGATGCTCTTACCGTACGGGAGAATAATCCTTTCTCGCCGGAATCGCCGACCAAGGATCTACCGGATGAGGGGGCGCCACCGAAGATTCCGAGCCCGGAAACCCCAGAGAAACGTGTCCAACCGGACCTGCCTTCTTCTTTGGCGGACTCCGGCCACTTCGAGGATGGATCGATCCACTCGAAGGATTCGGTATATCTACCGGAAGCGCAACCAGAGGCCAGTAATGTTACCCGAACGCCCAATAAAATTGCCGAAGATGATGCTGATGATGCTGCTGCTGCTCCTGGAACGTACGCCAGATCGACCACCCCCGAAAGAGACGAGGAGCGACGGAAGCTGGTGAACCTCTATGAGGCTAGGATCGAGGAGATGCACCGTAGACACGTGGACGAACTTCAAGAACTGAAACAAAAGCACAATGACAAAGTACGTCCACATTAGCAATCAGAAATAAATTACTACGTTCAAGTCTGGGATTGTTGAAAATACGCTTCGCTGTAGACTTTTATGCCAGCCCGATAATATAAAAAATTGTTTCCGAGAACTTTGCTGCTAACAACAAATTTGAACTTACATTTTCAAAATTCATAATACACGATTCAGTATAACGGACCGTATGTCAAAAACTGTTCTAATTTGTATAAAACATTCGTCTAATAATCGTAACGTTAAAAGTTGTAAAATGAATTTTCGAAATTAAAGTAGTATTTGCGGTTTTAATAATAATTATCTGGAATTTTTTTTCGTATCACTGGATACGATGATACGACACGAGAATGAAGACTTAACGTGATCGCCTTATTCGTTGCATAACTTAACATTTATGTAGACCGGTTGATTGAATATTTGTTCAATTACAGGTGGAAAGTTTACTGAATCAGTTGGCTGAAGTGAATACACGTTATTGCGAGATGAGACCAAACGTTGACGCCGCGGAAGCTAGGGCTCGTGAATTAGAAACAGAATTAGAGGCTGTGAAAGCGGAACTTGCCGAGCAGAAGACTTTGTTAAGTGAGCAGGAGGAGAGGAATAAACATATGTACCTGAAAATGTATGCCAAAGGACAAGAAGCAGCGCGTATAGAACAGGCAGATCAGGTAAAATGTATTTTTTGAAAACCTTTTGAGATTAGTATGCATAATGCAGTTCTCAGTGCTGTACAAATTGGTTTCATAGTTCGTAGACTTCCCACATTACCTATACATACAGGATAAGTTAATAAAAATTACTACCTGAAATAACTCGTTGTCTGTAAACTTTGCCAAAAAATGTTTAATACTACAAATTGGGATGATCTTCCAACTGCATTATCACTAAAGGAACTGGAACAGCAAGCAAACAGATTAGCAACTCATGAAACTTCACTTCAACATTTTAAAATTTCAACATTTTCCTCTGTCGGAGTCATAACTTTAATTCTGCTTACGATTAACATATTATTGGTTATAACGTTTTTTAAAATTTATAAACCAGCAAGAAAATTGGAACTTCAAAAGGAAAATAACGACTCAACAATAAATATTTCAGGATTTACTTGCTGCAGACATGGACTACTGTATCCAGTCAGCTCTGTATCTGCCCTAAGATCGACCTAAGTTACCACGTATTTTGATATTCGCAACGCGGTTTTTGACGCTTGACTGTATCCGCGATAGCGCTACGAAAAAAATTTGAAGTTATAGGTCGTTGCATTCGTCTTTTTAGCGACTACAACGGAGTACTACAAAAAATACATGATGTCGTTTAAAAATCTCAAGGTTACCTTGATCTCTAAAAAATTGAACTCTATTCACCTGACCCCCCCCCCCCCAAGACCTTGATAATCAATTGTATGCAAGTTTCACGCAAATTTCCACCATTTGACTTGGGTTTTGCAGGCTAAGCCTGCTGACAAAGTGATAAAACAAATTGGCAGAAAATTAGCGCAAGTCTTGCAACATAATCTGCTGCCAATCTCCGTGCAAGTTGTTGATTCTTGCATCAAACTTGTAGTCATGTTAAGTACGTAACATTATAACAAGCATTGGACAAAATTTGGCTTTGCAGAGGTTTGGCTGACTGGGGAGTTACTTTAGGTGGTAATTTTGATTAGCTCACCCCATATAATGCTTTGTATATACTTCTAAAATGTTCCTCATGTCATTGTTTCCTGAAAAATAATAATGTTTTCTTGACTTTTTGTTTAATAAAAGTAGTGTCAGATGTTGGAGAACAGTGATGAATATTTTAAAGATGATATAAATTTCTGATATTTTTAGAAACTGATATTGATTTGGTTTGGAGTAGCGAATTATTTTATGGTGCACAATTTTGCAATATTGTAATTTTTATAATCATATTTATAACTAGAACTGAAAATAATTGTTTTTTTTGTTTGTTTGTTCACCAATATAGATACTTGAACATGCGCATCAAATACCACCAAAGGTTTCAATTGCAGAGTTACTTCAACAACTAACAGTTACTCGAGCGGAACTAGAAAATGTCAAGGTAAATATTACCACTTGAATCGGTTTATTATTTTTACGCTGTCAGTATTACAATGGTAATATTACACGTGTTGCACATTAAAAATGGAACTATACGATTGTTATGCCTGAAATCATACAACTGAAGCTTTATATTTATAGCTACATCCAATAGCATGAATTACATTTTTAACACAGTATAGTAAAATTTATTACAATGGATATAATATTTACAAAATTATTAGCCATAATTACTATTTCGTGATATTAAAAGTAATTTTCTTCTTTGATTCAAAAAATTTATTCCAATACACAGGAAATAGGATATTTTATATCTTGTCTGCAAATGTTATTTGTCACATTGCTTTCTTTTTAACGATCCCTTTCCATATTCCATCAGTGGCCGTCATTAACATTACCTTCATTTCATGTAGCAAAGCAAATGAGTTGTTTATATTTTTCTTTAACACCATAACTAAACTTTAATTGATTTTTTTAAAACCTTTTATGCTTTTTTAATACACCAACATTTAAAAATGAAATATCATAGCAATGTGAGCTTCTTTTATTAATATTTTGTAAGCAGTACTTCATTTCTTTAACTGATTTGTTAAACGAGTTTCGAAATCGTTCTTAAAAATGAAAATTCAGATGTGAATCTATGTAGTTGACAAGGGGAAGCGAAAATAATAATATGTTATAACGTAAATGCATATAAGTGTAAACAATACAGTTTGGGAGTTTCTGTTGTGCATCACTTTCTGAGCATCTCCGTAGTTCGTTTCTCTTGTACTAATGATGTGCCACTTTTTTTGGTCGCCGCTCACACTCCAGGACACAAGCTACTCGCCTGAACCTCACATTTCAGCCGATCGTAGCCAAATTTTATTAAGTGCTCAGGAGGCTGTTTCTCTCTGGGTCCTTGGCACACGTAAGGTCTGTATTTCTGCTAAACTGCCACGCGATGCAATTCATATCCACTGTTAATTAAGCATCTGCGTTGTATTTGTTTCACATACAGGATGCACCAGCAATCTTTATGCTCCTTTTCTTTGCCCTCGTTTTCTATTTCTGCCCTTTACAGATTTTGTTTGCAAAACAATGTGTGTATCTTTATATTATCTCAGGAATATCGTTTAGTGTGTGGTATCTTTGTATTTTCTACACTCTTGATTAGGGTAAAAAGATATAGTTACCTGATTTTTTAAGATTTATTCTTTAAATGATCCTTTTGCTACTGTGCAAATGTTTATAATTTATAGCCATATTTTATTACAATAGCAGTGCTGATGTGATCTGCAGTTTTATTATTTTTATGTTTTTGTAATTATGACTATAATGTAACAATTCATTATAAATGATTATTTTAATTTCTATATACAATAACAATTCAGTTATCAGTTAAATATTAGTGAAGTCATCCATTGTATAGTGTATGTATAGCCTGTCTTTCAAGCATGAACATACATAACAACTAAGCGTGTAAATAGATTGATAAATGGCTTGTATGAACATAAGCATTCGCTCTGTTTAAAAAAAATGGAATTTGCATTAATATTAGTTAGTAAATGTTAATACAGTTTGTTAACCAGTCTTAAAGACTGTCAGAAAAATTACTTAAAAAAATCATTGCATAAACGAGTGAAATGATTTTTCTGATTATTTATCTTACAGTGATATCGCACTAATACAAAAATAGTTTTATCATTCAATTGACATAATTTAAAATAAAATTTTTTTATTTAAACAATGCAATTATGAAGTATTAATTATTAATAATTGATTCGATTAATATCACTATTGAATAAGATTTACGTTTTAGACATCACCATAAACTACAACTTGCAATATTTCGTAAATAATATGTGCGGTGACTATAGTGGCAGGAATTGGATCTACGTGCTACCATTTATGAGTTTCGTTATAAAGATGTTTTCACAAATGGGTGAATTTATTACTGAATGCTTCGTCGCAGCGATTGCATGCTGATTACCAAGCACAATTGTAGTTGGTTTATATGCGTTACCATTAAATTTGGGGAGACTATCCTGTGCACTTGAAAGAAACAGCCTCTTATTATCCTTTAGTCGTGTAAGTTTGCACGTGCTTAAGCATTATGCTTGCACCAATACCCAACAGACATTATTATGGCATTGAATCATAAAAAGAAGAACAAACAGTTTCATATTAATATACATAAATTTTTATTCAAAGTGAATTTATACAATCTGCTTTCCATTTAAATTTATTAATGCATTATATTTATTAGATTACATAATTTCTGTTGTATTCTATCTGAATCTAATTTTCATAAAAGTTCACTGCCATGGCATGTATGTAATTGAAAATGCAGCACATAAGGCAAAGGTATGTTATGTGTCATATATATATATATTACTAACAAATGTGAATTTTTTAAACAGGTAATGTATCGACGTATTATAGAAGCCAGAAGTCAGCAGGGTAACCTTGATCCAGAGATCACCTTGCAGTTCCTAAAATCGGCTATCTATTATTTCCTAACCGACAAAGAAAATCATCAGGGTCATCTTAATGCTATCGAAAGCATTTTAGGATTTACAGAAGCTGAAAAGCACAATATTGACAGAATATATCGATCTGCAAGAAAGTAACACATTGTGCAGCTTTGTACATCAGTAATTTCGTTGCATTTTTTTATATTTAAATAGTAACAATTCGAAAGAATATAAGGTACAATTTATCAGATTCTGTTTAAAATCAGTACACATAAATTGCATCTTCTCATTACTGTAGCAATGTATCATAATATTGCTATATTTATTTTTATACCTGAGAACGAGATCTTAATATAGAATAGTCTTTGTGGGCTTCTATATTGATACAAAACATTATGTAATAACATATTTACTTCCTTTATGTAGATTGGAGATGTTTTATGATGATGTATTTCTTTCATATTATTTTTAATCTCAATCTGATGAAATATGGTATTTTATTTAAATGACAGAATGATTATCTTACAGAAGGTAAATATATTACAATTATATAAGTTTTGCTTTTGGGTAATCTTATCACTACGCTGGTACACAGTATGCATGAAAGTACATGTTAGCATTTTTTTTAAAGAGGTAACGTTAACGTTTTTCTTTAATAGCTGCGAAATTTAAAAGTAAAAATTTATATTCTATAGATTATGCGACTTATATTTTAACAATTTTGACGCTTCATCATTCTTTCTGCTTAATCGTAACATATCACTTTTGCAGTATTTTCATAAATAACATTAATTTTTACTTGTAAATTATTTTTCAAATCATATTTCGGAGGTCTATATTGGTTTTCACGAAATTCGGTTTCTTATACAAAAGTTTGTACAAACATGTACTTTGCTCTTCTTCAAATAGCATTAAGCGTTTCAAAATTCAAAATGTCAGAAATTTTGTTTTGCAACCGAAAATGTATTCATACACATGTATTCAAATACACTTTGTAATTGAATAAGAAGCCATGAGTTATATTTTACAGCTTTTTAAGATATTTTTTGAAGCGAAAAAATATACTAGATTTTGTACACAGTGTACAACATTTAAATTATATATATGAAAGTAGACATTGTCTATTATGCTTATATAAGATTTATTGATTTATTGAACGAATTAATGGTTAGTAAAATTTATTATGCATGAGTACTAAGATTTTCTGCTCTGTATGTAAATTTATTAAGTTCATACTGATGCTATACTATTTTTACTGTCATTGCTTTCCCTTGTACCACATTCTACGATACTTATGTGTCGCCCATGTTTTTAGAAATATCGTTAGTCCGTTTTTTATACAGCTATATTTGACTTTACGCATTCAAATTTCTAAGGTAATAATAATTCTTAAACATCCACTTTCTCACTTGTATTAAAATTATTTTTTCAAATTTAATTTATGTAGCTGCATTTAAAAAGATTTAGCAGAAAATAAAAAATAAATAGTGAAACAGATTTATTAACGGATGTAGTATTTAATCAGAAAAAGAACCAGTGTCAGGTAAAATATTCTTACGCTTGTAAGATATAATATTTCATATGCTTGTATGTATATAAATAGAATTTGTTTCAAAAGTCCTTCAATAGGTACTATTTTTTAGTAATGATATAACATCAAAATGAAAAAAGATTGATTGTTTTGTGTATGTAAAATAACGTTGTATTACGTACAAGATATTGACAAATTACACATGCTTCATTAAATTGTATCATAATTTAAGAGGCATGGGAAGAAATTTTTTTGAATTGACTAAAAAAATGTTTCTTTATCATATATACATATATATGATAAATAAATGGTACAAGTACAAGAACAAACAATGTAATTTATTCGTTTGTATTGGAATTTTGAAACTATCGATCGGCTGTACGTATAAATGTATTATAAATGTACAATGACAAAATTTGTTTTAACAAAATATGTTAAGCATATACTGCTATTTAAAAAGTATATACATAATTGAATTTATATCATACATTACTGAGTCGGGTAGAAGAAAAATATTTATGTGACTTTTGTCCAATAATACTTTATTAGTGTGCTTGCATACAGAAATACACATATACCCAACAGATATTACAATTACATATTAATGGTATGTTACAGTATATTAAACTTGTACATGACTGTATAAACTTGAACATATTAAACGTTCAGAGAAAAGTGTAATATAATATAAATTCCAGTACAAAAGACTAAATACATAAGTTATATATACATGGTATGAAGAAAAAACTCTTTGATCTTGTAGCAAAGAATAGGAATGGAGAAAATGGCGTCCAAATAAGGAAACAATTTGGAGACTGAAGGAAATATCTTGCCTTTTTATTCGCCTCTTGCAACAAATTAGGTAAATGTTAAGAGAGAATAGTTTCGTGCAACTACCTGTGGACGTCAAGAGGAGATTAAAAGCACAGTTCTTAAATACTTCTTACGATTTCAATACACGCATTCTGATGTTAATTCACTACGTTTATCACTAGATTCAAACCAAAGATAAGCTTAAATATTTAAAAACTGAAATGTAAGCAACAGATTGTACAGAACAAAAATTCTTGCTTTGCTTCGTCCAAATTCTATTAAAAAGTTGAAACACTAGGTATTAAACTTGGAATAAGTGAGAATCAAAATTATACTATTTCAAATGACATTAGAGTTATATTTGAAAATTAATTTGTTGGGTACTAGAAAATAACTTTTAAAAACTAAGAAACATAATTGGTGTATACATACTTGTGCATATATGTATGTATTGAAAAATTAAGTTACTATCACAAGAAATTACTGTTTTTTTACTCTACATATACTGTTGCGTATAATTTCCGTAATTAATTTGGTATCAATATTGATCGATAATAATTCATTTTCGTATGTCGTACGTTAATAATAGAATATGAATTATTTAAAAATGTATATTTATTAACGTTGACTTGCTTAAATCGTATCTGGTATTACAAAATCAGTCTGGAAAGATTTTTTTTTCTAATACCCGTAGTAAATGATTCTCGTAAAGTGAAACGAGGAGCTAGAATTAATGTGTAATTTCGCTTATTTTTGAAATAGTATTTAAAATATGACCATAATAGAGATGTAAACGTTTTCTGTAAATAATTTTATTAGGTATTATTATATATAGAGTGCGGTGAAAAGAATGGTGCAAGCGGACAGGAAATGATTCTTTCTGGAAAAGTAAAACAAAAGTGTAGAGTAAATCCGTTACAAGGCATCCAGAGCCTTGTTGGATCATATCGACATATGTATTCTGTATTACTGTTTCACCGTCGTAATAGTTCGATGAAAACTGATAGCTCATGTAAATATGACACCTGAGAAACTCATACTTAGTACTTAAACATTGTATACAAACACAATAGACATTATACAGACGTAGTGTCGCTTGACGAACTGTATCCGAGTTGTGTATACGTACGCAACGGATTTTCAAAATCGATCTTCTCGAAAACTAAATTTCGAATGATAAAATTTTATTTTACACTTTTGATTTATTTTTGTATAAAGCATCACTTCCTGCTTGATTGTACCATACTTTCGGCCGCATCTTGTATCTATGTTATGTGGTTAGGCAATTGAATTTTAGTATGACTAGATAATTGAATTTGACATGGTTTATGCATATCAAAAACAATCAAACTATAAGAAATAAGGGACACTATTATTTTCAATACAGGAATGTTCACATCTCTAATGTAGAATCTTTAATATAATTAAACACATGCAATTTACTGTAATGTTCCTTTCCTGTAATTTAGAAAACTAGGCCTAATGTTTCAAAACCTATCTACCCAATGAGAATTAAATTTCTATATTAATTTATTTGTACATAATACTGCGAGCAGAGATCATTGTAAGAAACATATATGGAAAGTAACAAGATCATGTCCATCGACAAAACAGAACGTTTTGCATATTCACCTACTGTACTATTACTACTATAACCATGTTTTTTGTATAAAAAAAGCAGTTGTGATAATCATTAAAAAACTACACATTAAGCTAACAACAGTGCAATGATTTCTAAGTTTGTGGTACTAGGTTGTATAGTAATTCTATACTGTCTCTGTGAAAACGAGGATTTTATTGATATTCTATATTTGTGTTTTAACATTTTGGTGATTATAAAATATGGTGGTTATAAATAAAGTCTTTAAGATTCTATGTATGACTGAGTATACATTTTCTTTAATTAACCTTATTTTTTAAAAGTATTAATTGAATATTATTAAGCCTGAAATTTGAAAATAAAATAACCAAATGGAGGTTATTTTTTCTAAAAGCAGAGTAGTGACGAACGTTACGAGGTATTGTAAAAGAGTTATTAGACAACAGATAATTTGTTTTCAAAGTTTTTATGGAAGGATTGTAAAATACAAAAATGTATATTACTTCTTTCCAGCTACAATAATACCATCATACTTTTGCTGGAACCATTTCATTGCATCTTCTTTGGTAAGTCTGTGTTGGAAACCGACTTTTCCAGTTTTCCTTCTCCTATGAGCTACGTTAAAACCTGCAGAATAGAAAATTATGTAAGTAACACGAAAAATTATATTTATTGAATGCTCGAGTCAATTACTTTATTATATACATTATTAATCGTTTGAGTGCTGCGGGTTGTTGCAGAAATCAGATCGACAAGTGTCAAGCGGTGCAATTGAAGACTCTTTCTTTCGTATTACGCCGAAAAATTTTTTAATTATAGTACAATAATTGATTATGTCACAGTCAAAATTCCTATGGTTACGAATTTTTGAAAATACTTCTGTTTAACAATTGAAAACCATCATTTTACAAATATTGCTAATACAGTGAAACTACACGATTGATACCGTCGTATTTTTCGACACGTAATACGAGTAATGCGATCATGCTGCGCGGTATACAAATGGATAATTTTGTAACAGAATGAAACCATTAAAGTTTTTAAAATAGGAAGTAATGTTGCATCAATTAAGTAACACGCCCAGTATAAGAAGTGAGCATGGGTTGCAAATATGAAGCATTTTCTTTAGCACATGCGTTATAAAAAAAAAATAGACACAACATATAATACAGAAGTATCTATGATACCAGATAATGTGCATATATTAATTTCTTTACAGTATAATAAAATACAACATACAAATCTACTAACCTGGTCGTCCAAGTACAACGTAGAAATCCAAACCATAAATACCAATGCTGGGATCGTATTTAATTCCTAAGTCAATGTGTTCTTGAATACCAAATCCAAAATTTCCAGTACCAGAGAAATTCTCTTTTCTCAATTCATATTCTCGTACCTTAGAAAAAGAATTTTTTAAGCATGAAAGTAGAAATAACTTATATCTGCATAAACGAACTATTTAGAATTACTTTTAAGCCACGTTCCAAAATTTCTTCTGCTTTGGCACCTCTGACTGTGCAATGCACTGCAATCTTTTCATTACGTCGAATACCAAAGGATCGTACAGTATATCTTGCTTTGGAGAAGACTGGTTGTTGTCCAGTTAATTGCTCCAATACCTACACACAATTAGGGTATCACACAAATAAAACTACAAAACTGTAAAATTATAATTCAACATATATACTATTTATCGTCTTCACAAATTTAATGGGAATAGAAATATGATAAAGACTTAATTGAGTTTACTTGATAAAACATCAAGTTCCCACGAAACTCGTAACAATACACTGAGACATATCATAGTCTATTGTTTGAAATACTTGAATGCAGTTACAAATATAGAACGAATATTGTAAGCAATATTTATAAAACGTACCTTTGCAGCACGAGTGAGTCTGTCACCAGATTCTCCCACACAAATGTTCAAGCAAAGCTTACGAATGCGAACATCGCGCATCACATTCTTCGATGCATCTTTTGGCTCTTTCCTTACTTTCTTTTCGGCCTTTCCGGCCTTCTTTTCAGTTTTTTCAGCCTTCTTTTCGGGGGCCTTCTCTGAAACCTACAGGAAATCCATGATTTATCAACACATTTGATTCGATTGCAATCATAGACTACTTATATGTTGTTGTGTTTAATAACAAATACTATTAGAAAATTAAACATTTTACAGCAGTAGACTATAAAATAAATATTATCAACCCCTTTCGTTTAAGTGTCCCTTAATTTAAAAGTAAAAACATTTTATAAATCAGATAAACACTACAGACAAGCATGTAGGTTATGCTAGCAGTACATGCTGGTATAAACCTTGTGCATCTGTCATATGAAAAACTTTAAACACAAATGTATCAAGAAAAAAGAATTTTATCTACATTAAATTTGTAATCTTATTTTGTCTGTAATTTACAAGAAATCTTGATTCCGAGGCTGATGCTGTTGATATTTAGAGATTAGAAAATTGTTTTCAATGTAACAACTGCACACTCACCGCCATGATGAAGAGAAAAGACCAGGACCGAGATGCACTCTACTGACAAATGTTAAAATTAAAGAAATCCTCACCAAGGTAGCCAAAATGACTAATCTAAATAGAGAACTGTCATGTGTTGCGCGATTTCGTAGGGATTTCTACTTCCGTAAGGTGGTTCGTGCCCGTGAAGCAATATTGAAACCTATGTGAAGTTAGCCGGACAACTTTAACTTTTTAACTTTTCATTATACCCAATTGATTGGTGATCGTTTGGTGGTCATTGGTGTTCTAATTAGAGCATTTGATGGTCACGCGTTCTTTTGTAATTAAGAGATCAAAATTTAACCGTGAAGTTAGCCGATTTTTTTTTTCGCTGGCGATGTAGTTTAAATGTTCAAGCTATGCGTAATCGTTTGGTGGTCATTGCTAGCCTAATTAAAACATTTGGTGGTACTTAGTTTCTATTGTTACGTTGTCGCGGGTAGTGTCTTTAGTTCAAGCGATATTTAGGGTTATCGATATGCGAGTGTCGAAAGCGCGAAGTTTGAAACAAATGTAATAGGAGAAGGGAGAAAGGTGAAGTTGGCACATGTAGGAAACGAATTGAAATCAGTAGATACTCATCCAAAAGGATAGATTTTAAATTATTTATATTTGAATAATTTCTCTTTATCTCCCTCTCCTAATATGCAAATCAATGCTAAGATGTTAAACACTCGCGAACTGGACAGTTGATAAATGACAGGGAATGGATTGGCAAATAGGAAGTCGTTTTAATTAATTAATAATTTCCTGATTGGATGTCGGTATCTAAGAGATTTTGATAATAAACAAATTGTATTTGTTTTTATAATTGGGCAAGGAGATGACGCTCCTTGTTTCTTTTTTTTTCCGCCATTCATCTCTGAACATTACAACTACCCAGACGCGTTCTCGAAACATATAAAGTATTTGTAAAAGTAAATTCATTTACATAAGTGTCAAGAAAATATTGAAATTAAAATTAAAGAATTGTGAACAGTTTAAATTGAAGTTGTTATTTAATTGAATACTTAAATACAATTTCACAATTAAAAGCGCCCCATAGGCGCTAGCTCACGCCATATTTCCCACGAAGCTTTAAAATTCACTAAGGCGAACGCAACACTATAAAAAACGAAAAAAACGATGTAGTCATCTGGCATTTCAGGATACAGGTGTACCAACTGTAAGACATAATTATATCGGAAGGCATATTCAGGCCATAGCAACCATAGCAACGCGACGGGGTTTGGTTGTTATCGTAGGATTGCGTCGCCGGATACACATTAAAAGAGATTGTCTAATAAATTATTATTTTATTTCGTTTATCACCATTTATTTATTGTCGGCCTCCTTACACAACGCACGTTTAAAGTCGATAAAACTGACATTTCTGGATTGATTGTCTTTTCAAATGAATCAATCGATGTAGAAAGGTGTGCTAATGATTGGTGACTTAATTGACACATTTGGTGGTCATTAAGTAAAGCAGAATACATGAAAATTCGTATCCCTGCAGTACGACAAGCATCGAAACCTAGGATTGACTGAGAAGTGAATACAGGTACATAGAAACACATTTTAGTGGATAAAACATATTTCTTAATCGATCTTGTTCTGCGAAGGCTTAGTCGAAGCAGTAACGCCTTCTATTAATTGGTGGCCCAATTAGAATATTTGGTGGTCAAGCATTCTTTTGTAATCAAATGATTAAAATTTGACAGTGAGGATAGGAGAAAACTGTTTTTTCGGGAAAGGTCCGATCCCGTTCGGGGCGAAAGAAGAGGAGTGAGGAAGGCGCGGAGGCGGCAAGTTGCTACGTCCGCGGCCGTCCCTCTCCCTGGAGGCGGGATCGGCCTTTGGGCACCCTGAACCGCCTCCTTCCTCTTCTACATACAGCGTGTTACGGGGAAACGTAACGTGATGGTAGGAGGCGCCCAGCGACCGAGTTCCGTAGATGCTTGGTCGGAGAGAAAATGGACACAGCTCTTGTTCTTTGATAGTTACAAGACTTCTCTGTTTTATTGAAGTTGTCATTAGGTTTTATATAGGCGGAATAGATACAAATTTCGGTAATGCTGGTTTTTGGGGAGGGGAATACAGTCATGGGGCATAGTTCAGATATTAGTCACTATTTAGAGTTTAGAGGCTGTCTTATCGATGGTACGGAGGTAATGTGTGTTCAATATATACAATGAGTAGTTTTGGTCGTTACAAGCGGTGCGGGTTGCGATGACTCTCGCGTCACCCGCGGGGCAACTGGGCCGAGGGGGTGGTACTGGGGGTACCACCTCCTTTCGCGGTCGGCCTACGCAGTCGAGGTCGAGAGGTGACCCCTCGGCGCTGTAGGTAGGAGGCGGTGGGACGGCACCTTTTTAAAAAAATTTCACGGACACATGTTGAGTTGACGCTGTTTGGCCCTGTCCGAGCACCTTAGCAGAGGTCGGAGCAGACGTTTCGGTTATTTACGACCTAATTGCTTCGACCTCGTAGCAGACGTGGACTCACAAGGAAATATCCCGAATTGACAATCGCCGATTTTTATAGAACTCTGTGAGATTGTAGTTCTCATCAAAATATTTGATACGTATTTCTTTTTAGCTGCTCTCACCCACGTTGAAGGAGTGAAAACAGCCCTAGCCGTTCAAAGTGGACAGCATGTCTCGATTTCCCAGGTTTCCTGCGGTTTTTTTTAAATTTTGAAAATATATTATTTTGCTATTATTTATTGTTTCTTATTCTTTTTTTGGTAAATTGAAATTAGAAATAAGAATGGAGGTAGTGCTGGGATTAATGAATAACGCATATGTATGATTTGCCTGTTTTTTATTGAAAAATCGTAAAAAAATATACAATTTACAATGGTATTTATATAAATTTAATAACAATTCGCTTAAATACTACTTACATATAATATTACTTAATATAAAGGCACCGTTCTCGCGTGGCTGACACACGATCAGGTTGCTTCTAGCTTTTTTGAATAAAAAGAAACATAAATGATTATTAATCTATACGAGTTATACTCTGGTTTAGATTAAATTGTGCGAGAAGTGTCCAGATATCCCAATACACAAATATGTCGTGACGTTTCTTGCCTCGCATCGCCCCCACAGGAGCCCGCTTCTTGCCCACACGGGCAGCATGCCCGTATGATGCATGAATCTGGCATTCATCAGATTTACATATTGGGGATGAAAAAGACCCACAGCAGCTTATACAGTATAAAATAAATTTGTGTATTCATAAATCAACACTATTATAAAATACAAATGGTATTAGTATCAAAACTTACTAATTACATTTTTTACACGTATAAATTGTACGTCTTTACATATCGGATTGTCACAGTTGACACAAACTCTATCACATTTGCCGTCTTTTTTGGTTGGCCACATAAAGCAACGTTTTGGTGTCAAAATTTTGGTCGGTATATCTTCATTTTCTGGTGCAGCAATGAATTTTCTATCTTCCAGTATACTTATTTGTAAATTAATATTCCTCGATCTTCTTTTCATATATGATATAATCAGCTGTATACACAATTCTTTAAAAAAGAGTCTTTTTCAGTCACTTCTCTCTTATAATCAGAATTTTCGTTCGTAAATAAAATAAACGCATTTAATACAATTACATCTATTATGTTACTCCAAACTACTCATTGAAAACAGTGCAGTTAACACATGGAGTGCTCTGTAACGCGGGGCATATGTAATCATGACATTCTGGATATGTTCAATCTACTTGAAAAATCTCACTAATATGTTAATAAAAGTTTCATTAAACCGCTGACTGCATCTTTTTAGTACTTTGTACACAAATTCTTTCCATAAAATCAAGAACTAATAGTCATTTTAAAACAATTTAAAACATTTTTTTATAAATAATGTGTTTGCTCACGATAAATAACAAATCAGTAGTCACAGAACACCGTTTTTCTAATATTTGAATGTCCTTTAAAGAAGTTTCGTACTGCCGATCGTCCAGAAATGTTCCAAATATTGTTGCTAAAGCGATAAAGTAGGCGTCCACTATGGTGGACAAATGCAGTTAGCGAATTAACAAAAAACCAAAAATAAAAAATTTTCATTGTTGCATTAGTGTTGTCTCACCGATACGCAGGTAAAATTGAAACCATTGCGGCTGCCTTGATACTCAATTCTACTTTCTTTTTCACTCGCTGTCCTTTTTTGCGACCGTCGCTGCCGGCAAAATACAAAGTCCAGTTGTCGCGGCTCGGCTTGAAATTTGGGAGATGCTGAAAACGGTTCCACGTACAATGTATGTTCCAGAGCGATCCTGAGTTCCAAAGTTTCTTGGATAATTTACTGTGTACATTGTAAATTTACCAGTGTAGAAGTACTTATCTTAATTAAAGTGATGAATTTTAACTACACTTGTCACAACTCCTGTGTGTCCTGAATTCCTTTACATGATATTTTCCGAAATGGTGTTCAGACTGGTTTTGTCTATTTCCCTTTATCCTTACCTTTTACTTGCTTCTGTCAACTAAAAAATATTGTTTTAAACCCTCTAACATTATCTGAATATGAGGCAGTGCTGTTGTACTATGATGCGTTAGTCTTTCCAGTAAATATGTTATTCCATTCTTATTATTCTCATGCTGGTCTCTACAATCAAGTATTTCTTCTTGTCGTTTAACATGTTCTTGATTTTTATTGGCATTGCTTTCTTTTTCTTTGTATCCTTCTTGAAACACTTCCTCTTTGATGACAATTTTCCTTTCTGCTTCCTCAGATACAGATTCTGTGACTTGGTCTTTCATGGATTTGTTATCATATCGATGGACTAAATATATGTTGTTGCGCCTTTTAAAATTCAGAAGCCAACCTTTGCTCACTTTAAAATCTGAACATGATGGGATACTATTTTTTATTTCAGTAGCTTTCTTGAGTAGTATAGCATCTGATAAAGCATGACCAAGTCTCCTTCTTTCCCTGAACCATGCCAGAAAATATTGCTCCAATTCTTCATACATTGGTCTTTTAAGTCTTCGCCGTTCCTTCTCTTGCTTACTCTTTTCTGCAAATGCACCAATGCTTACAGCATTTTTTTTTATTCGATGAATTGTTGCCCTATGTACATGATACTTTGTAGCAATCTTTGAAACAGGTTGTGTCTTCAAATCTTGCAGAATGTCCAGCCGTTGTTGCATAGTCAAAACAGTTATTTTGTTCGAAGAACGACTTTCCATGTCACTTTAAACTAAACTACCACTAATAACTACCATGAACAACTATGTAATTATATTAAATTTAAGTTAATATTATATTATTACTAAAAACTAAATAACTGTTCTACTAAATATATTTACAGTTAAACTAAAATAACTTTAAACGTAGAGTTCCATCTGCGGAATAAACTCAACAAACTTGAACAAACTGAACCAAGCTGAATGGCTTTAATATCTGAATGGTTCACCCTTTGAATTGTTCTAAATATTCAAACAAGAATGGCTGAGAATGACCCAGGGTAAGTAACTCAATAATTTTGTTAGCACAACTTGAGTACCCTCTACCCGTATAGATTAGTACTACATGGCAATAGCGGGCTTTTCTATATTATACTATATTATATTTTCAGAATTAAAAATTTCCAATTTGGATATACATATGAAATACAATTTATTTGTAAAAACAGGGATAAAGTGTAAAAAATGACAATTTATTAACAATTTATTATATACATGTACTTATTATTAGACTGCGGATGTTTATGTAATTGTGGGAAATTTAGATGTGTAAAACAGTTCAAACTACATATAATATGCAAAAATATACAAAAATGTTTTTTCTTGGTAAGCTAATGGTCCATCACATGTTGCATTCAGCCTAACAATAACAACACTGACTCTTTTATTCGTCTGCACTCTATACCCCTTGTTTAGGTATATAGATTTCGAATGAATCGACTTCTAGCATTTATTAATATTGAATCGGAGCACTTTGAGAACTGCTAGAATAAAATTATTTTAAAATTACTTTTTATAGTGATTTGAAAAATTGTATAGATATTCTTAAAGTATTTTGTACAAAAATTAATAACATTTATTTGAAATGTTTTTCGATGATGTATTTATTTGTTTTTTTTGTTATAGAAGTAAGCGCTCATACAACTCACATAGTGTACTGTATTTATGTATATCATTTTTTTCCAAACATACGTATAATAATAATTAAAATTCTCTAAGTGCGAAATTACTAAATGATATTTATATGTTTTTTAATTATTGAAGAGTTAACGATCAGGAATAAAAGAATACAGGAAAAACTAGGCACAGATTGAAATTGTAGTTGCTCGTTTCTTGATGATACTTGACAAAATTTAGAAGTGCTTCATGATCAACCATTAGTAAAAAAAAGTATTAAAAGATATAATATGCTCCCTTTCTCACCTTTCGCGTTAATGGAAGGATTATTTTCATTTGCTATTTTAATCGATGTTTCCAAATTGTTATCATCAAGAGATTGAATATTTGAATAACGCGTTCTGTTGAGAGCTAAGGCAAACTTTTACGTTGTGTTAACCGTTCGATGGTTTGCTTGAGTTAATTTTGATCCCCATTTGCTTTCTACCTGACTGTGATACACTACTCTGTTCTGTGACAGTTAATATGAAATTGACACAAAATCGTCTAATTATTAAATTGTAGTTCTGTTATAATCTAATATCTAATGTAACACACGAGTGTATGCTTGTTAAACAATGCAAAATTATTCTCTATGATTTTTTTCCAACTTCACTTGGAATAGAGCTATAGCCCGGCGCAGTTATGAGAATCACCTTTATAGCGGACTATCAGTCATTCCATCATTCGATACAGGAACAGGCACAATTTTTTTAGAATAACAATAACAAATAAAGCGAATGTATATACTTACCTAATGAAAGTAACAAATAATTTAATGGAAAAAAGGTCTATGAAACTTCAAAACATTATCTGATGAATAGATTATTTTTAAAACAATTTATTTTCTAAGTATTTTGCTATCTTAAATAATAATGTAAATAAGTAACAAGAAAAAAGTTTTCATTAACCCTCGTGCACTGTTTGGATCAATTTGTCCCGACGCCAATATAATTTGATTCTTAATTATATTCTTTATTATAGAAATTTGAACAAAATTATAATAAAAACACATACACTAATAGTAAGTTCAATTAATAATGACTATTTTCAAAAATCTAAGGTTTTACAATAGAACGTCGACGATAAAGGAATATTATTATTGTTTTTACGAAATCAAATAATAGATGTTGAAATTTGAAACATAATAACAATTACTGAAATAATCTACCTGTCAAATACTTGTCGGTACATTATTTATTGGATAATATTAACTTAACTAATAGGACAAAGTAAATAACAAATCAGATAAGAATGCGATCCGTTTCAAATCTCGCGCGTGATTCTTGAATTGCTGAAAATTTCACCGCACGCGTGTGAACCAGCCTTTCGGTCTGCTAATAGATTCGGTCGGATGCGATCGTACCTTCTCGAGAGTTTACGGCGTCAAACCACGCCCATCGGCTGCTAGTCAGAGAGGGAAGCTGGTAATTCACTCTGCCAGGCAGCAACATGAGCGTTTGTACCGTTTCTTGAGAGAACGCGCGACGTGACGAAATTCCACAGTCGTAAAATCGTGCGTCGAAAGTGTCATCGGATCGCGCACCGTTTGCGGATTTAGTGAGTGATTCAGTGTCGTGATTGGTTTTGCCCCGTACACGTGGATACGATTTTTGGTTAGTTTTTTTCGGTGCTCCGGAAGGATATCGCCGCTCGTTGGATCATTTGCCTCGAGGAATTGCTTTCGGTGAGTAGCAGAATTACGAGTGCGCGCGTGGTTCCTCGCGTTTTTTCCCTGCTGTCAAATTGTCACACATATTGCCGACAAATTGTACGAAAAGTGTCGCTGACACATGTCGCGTCTTTAAGCTGGTAAAGAATCAATTATTGTGACTGTCGTCGTCGATGTCTCATTTAACTTGACAAAACTGAACGTTATATTTAACTAAACCTGAGGAAAATTATTTGGACGAATATAAAAGTAGATGTGTTGGTGGTACTCAATTGAGAACGCGGTCATTGTATACATAATAATACATTAAAAACGTACACTATCATTTTTTCACGTGAGACTTTGTTTTCAATTAAATGCACATTGAAAACTAATCATTGGATGATGGAACTGGTTATAGTCCAGTAAAACACGGAACGGGTTCATTTTTAATCGAGGGTAAAATTTTTCGAAATTATTCTAACCCATGTTTTTATCGTAATGGTGCAAACTTCATTTTTCTATAAGTTCTTTTAATTAACATCGTTGGTTCTTGAAAAGGAAAGGTTACGTACGTGTAACTTACACATAAATGATTTATTGATGCACATATCGATAAGGGTACTTCAAGTTTGGCATAAAATGTTAGATCTGGAGGATATTCTACGTACTTCTAGTTTGATCGATTCAGATATGTTTATTATTATTAGTCTTATTTGTTATGTCCGTGTTTCATCGTTCTAGTAGTATAACAATACAACTTGCATTGAAGTTTCTTCATTCTATTATTATAACATAGGTAGAAAAACAACAAAAAACTTTTCGTCGGATCTAATGGTATAGGTAAAAATTGACCCAACTCGTCAGCGGACATTTAAATTGCGAACGCGTGTATTTGAGCACCATTTGGCACACGTGCCTGTCTATGACTAGTTATTTCTATTTATGGTAGATGATAATCTTTGTTTATGATATGGTATTATTTATTTTCGACAGTAATTTGGTATAAATTTATTGAACATATTGATAGAGTCCGACAGTACCACACCATGCTAATAAATATCATAACCAAGTGCTTTCTATAAGTCGACATAGTGAACAATATTGAGACATTACTTCGTTTTCTTTTTAAATGAAGAAGCCTTTCCGTTAAAAAATGTTATTCTACATTTTTGGATTTACTTTTTCGTACAGAACCATCTAGTTTTGCTTGTGTATACTAACATTGACAAGGCATCCTGAATTATGTCATCAAAATGTTTCCAGATCATACAAAGAAATCTGGTTTATTCCTTACTTATGATTCAGAGCGATTTTGAAAGCAACGAAAATCAGAGTGAATAAATAATAAATTTGTGAGTGAAATTTTGTTAGAATACACGTAAGCCAATCTTTTCCGGGTAAACCCACTTCCTTAATGATGCATCATCATTCGAAATTAACACACCTTATCCGAATGTGTAATTCAATCGTATGATTTACCTATAATTAATAGTTATTTTGTAGAACATCTCCTTTAACAGGTAGTCTCGATGCGATGAAAAAGTTTGATATAGAAGGCGGACAGAGGGACGAAATAGGTCGACAGTTTTATATTCGCCTTCCACCTGACTGCTAGATCAAATATCGAATCGTAAATCACACTTATCTGTCACCGAGTATCTAGAATTTTTCGCTAGAAAGCGCGCATCATAAAGTTGCTAGCCTGTTATTGACTATTCAAACAGTTCACTTCAGTAAGTATCGTAACACTATTGGTTCAATTGTTTTCCTTTTTCGTTTGATTACATATGTACAATGTTTACAGTATCGTTTCTTTATATATTTGTAACGTATGGAAATGTATAGATGATAATGAAACGAAATCGTTGAGAAAGATTAATGATGTTTTTGTTTTATTTTTAATTGAACGAATAACCAGATGCTTGAAGATTACAAATTAGATTTTTTTTAATTATAACTTCTAAATAAAGTATCGACTGATGAAATAAACTGGAGATATAACTAAAATAAAAATTCGATTATAAATATGATGAACATTCATAAGAATAGTGATTTATAGATCGTGAAGAGTCTTCCTAAAGATATTCGTAATTATACTGTGTTGACGTTTGAGCAAATATAAAATCTAATAGATAAACATTTCAGAAACTGGAATAAAAAATCTATTGATTTAATTAAAAATTTTACCAGACTTAAACTGAAACAAAAATTCGATTAAACGTTATTAAACTTATTAGTGTATTGAAATATTGATGAGTTCATAATAGGAGTGTTGATTAAGTGTTACTAAATGTCTTGACAGTTTGAGTTTTTCATTCATTTTGGCCTTTTTCAAAATAGTTTATAAAAATGATAATTTGCATAAACATTTGCAAACTGTGAAGCGATAATTCGTAATTTTCTTGCACGTTAACTAATTAAAAAGAAAAAGAAAAACTTTATGCTTATTTTGGGAATATCTTTTTTTCAAATAAGGTTGAATTAGTTCTAGAAGTGGAAGTGCATTTAGTTGCACGTTTTGTATAAAATTTCATGTTTTCTGAATGTGAGTTACGTGGATTTTCGTTCACACTAAATAAGTCAGAGAACTCGAAAGGAGCAAAATCCTCGTAGCCGCGACCGTTTAGATGTTGTATAAATTGGCGACTGTCCAAGTTTCCGTACTCTCACCACGTTCTCAGTCTCGAGACCATGCTATCACATTCCTTGTTAGTATACGTACGTGCTGTCTTTCCGCATGATTTTACGCGACCACTTCTACAGTCTGTACGTAGAACCAAGTGTTACCTGTAAATGGATAGAAATATTCGCGGATAATACAAGGCTTTTCTAAATCGTTTTACATTGAAAGAAAATTTAAAATTTTTACAATTTAATCTTGTTTCGAATTCTGGATACGGTAATTGTATTACGCTGGCAGAATATGTGGAGTTTTACGCCTTACAACATACTTCACGCATTACAAAAATACCAATAATGCCAAACACTTTTCTATTTAGATCAAGATTTTAAATTGTTAATTTTCATTCTAAATACAGAAAGCAGTGCTTGCATTATACGAATCAGACGATGAGGATATTCATGATTATAGTCAAACTGGGTAAACGCAGATTTCAAGTGTGTCAGTATTACTCGAAATAATACAAAACTCTTTTATACTTAGATTCTACATTCTTTCATTCTTAAATTCATTTAATTTTCGTTTTAAATGTAAACTGTAGTACTTCTAATGATCTCCTCAAAGTGTGATGGGAATTAATTCTATTTATACACAGTATAAATGAAGATTTCAGGCATAAAAAAATCAATATGGTAGGTATCTGTATTTCACTAGTTAAAATATGATTAATCATAAAGTTGGGTCATTCGATTAGAAATTTCGAGTAACAAGGTATGCTTTATAATTCAGTCGAAGATTCTCTGACTTTTAATTCGATTGATATCCTTTTAAATGGTAAAATTACACTTGAACAGAAGTTTGAAAGTGATATTCGGTGCGAGTACGAAAGTGAATTGTGGGATACATGTGTGGGACACATGGAAATGATCTTTGCGGTTTGCTTGCGGTGATAATAGTTCTGGAAATGAGGAATGCAAGTCTTAGGGATACAAGTCCACCGTTGAGAACTGCAATAAACCGTATTTTAATATTTATAGCGTCGGTGTTACTTAAGTGGCTTACACGCTTATGAGAATATTGACAATTGTCAAGGTTTGATTTCACATCTTAATCACGTATATACAGGGTGTAATGAAAATTGTAGAATAATTAGAACAGGGTTGGATAAGTTCATATTTTAAGTAAATGAATAGGAAATGGCTTTTTTTACTTTGAAATCTGCGTAAATATATGAAAATAAAAATATACTTCATTTCTATTCAATTTTTAAAATAGTATTTAATATGCTGTTTCATTTGACCGACACCGAGAATGGTACGGTTTTATTTTGTAATTTTTTATTTATGTTAATTTATTCTCAGTTCATTTTGTTTCTCCATACAGAAATCTGCACGTAATATCTTATTTTATAATTGTAGTAATATCATAGAATTAGAACTTCTGGATCGATTTTCCTCTAAGTGAAAATTTCGATCCAGGTATTGCACTCTTTAAGGTAGTATTTCAAATATTTGTGCTTTGAATTTTACCCAGCCCTCTTCATGAACAGATAAAGTTTCGATAATGATTTATTTGGAAATGATACCTCGTATGAGAAATTTCATCGTATATTTTTTATGTGCACTCTCAATATTCGGAATATACATATACCTTGTATATGGCATCATGCCGCCAAGACGATTCGAATAAAAAAAACGAGATTAAAAATTAAAGTTAAACTCTTCGAATTGTTTTTATATATAGAGGACAGAACACCGTTAGTTACTGTACCTAATTTTGCACTGGATATCTCTTTTCATAATATTTTCCGTCTCATTTACTTTTCCCGTGTAGGTTAGAAAGCCCACCTGTTGAAATCGGATTTTCTCTCTTTCTAGGGGAACGCATAAAACCCATAAAAAGTGAAAATCTAACGTGCAAAGCTTAATAATTTCTTGCATCTTCGTAGGACCATCGGTTTAATGTTAACGCAAAAAAAATGTACCGAGAAAGTTTGCAAGCGCAGGGGTAACTTTTGCTATTTAATGTGATTGAGCTTGCTTTCCACTGTGATTCTCGTTGTAAAGGACTTACACGCTTGCTTGTTTTTTTTTTTTAGTTCACGATACAATTAATTTACTACTTTTCTGTTACGTACGACTATCACTCTGTTTCGTAGTTACGCGAAGCTTTTTTATATGTACTTCACTCTTACAATTGATTGAAACTGAAAATTGTTTTACTAACATACTAAATATATAAATTAATACAAAATAAATTAGAAAGTATTACAAAAAATATATTGTGTAACTAATAAACATAAATATTAGATAAAATAGAAAATCCGTGTATTGGGGTAGCGATCGTTAAAGTATAAAACTTTTTTGAAAAAAAGAAAAACAATTTTGAAAAAAATGAAACAAAGTTAGTTTCAGCTACAGATGCATATCCTTTTTAAATATATTTACAATAACAAAGTCAATGCAATATTCTCATGGATTAGTCAAAAGAAGTTTGTCTGTTACAATGGAATTACTTATGTAAATATTTTCTTTTAATCTGGTACAAGTCGTTTTGTAACAGTGACTTAATTTACTAAACACCTTCTAAAACGTGAAATTTAATAAAATATGACTAAAAGTTATTAATATTGTTATTAATATTGATTGTCCTTTTATTAAACTTATGTATAATATTAAAATTCTGAAAAATGTGTATGAAATAAATATGCCTTTACATTAAGTAATATATCTTTATTGTTTTTATCATAAATATTATTTTTTCATATTTTAAAATTACATTTCAGAAAAGTCTACTTCAATTGAAGTGTAAATTTAAATTTAGTGTTAATCATGTTTTTGATAATTTATCACTTTTGACAATCGTATAAGTTCATTTGGGGTTAACAAAAACACTGTTTTGCTTAGAGAATATTTATAAAGTTGGTCGCTTAATAAAATTGAACATGTTTGGAATTTTGAAAGCATAAAACAAGCCTATTTGCTTTTAACAATATTTTCAAATGGGATAAAGTCCGAAACATGATTTATCTCGAAATAAATGAAAGTGGACTTATAAAAGGCTTTAAAAAAACGGTTTAAATGCAAAATACCTATTTTATTCCAAATTTGGTTAAGCCATTAGAGACGTCTTGCGACTTTCGATTGTATTATTTCAATCGCAAAATTTTCATTTCGATTTTTATCCTCTTTCAACCTTGTGTCTTTTATTTTGAATCAACCTGTATTGGGTTGGATCACGTAACGCGCATTAACTATCCGAAAGGACGTTACGTGAGTAATGTCGGGCACGACAGTGAACGGAACGCCCGATGGTATGCGAAGTCCTTTTAACTCAACGTCGCTCTTAATTCCATTGGGATTCCATCGTTCGCGATCGATCGGCCACCGACGCCAATTTTTCCGGAAGCATCGTTACGAACACGATTATTAGAAGAACAGCGTCTCTTTTTATTTTCACACAGGCGCGTTCTTTCGTAAGCCGGAGAAACATCAGTGTTGGCGGCGCTGGAAAGTGAAACGCAAAGGGGCGACCGTGCAAGATAAGATTTAATTTTGTCGCGTACATTCACTATAATACATCATTTAATGAAATATTACGTCATTTTTTTATGTATTTAATTATTAGAAAACCTGGACCTACACCACCGCTGTTAAAATAGCTTAAGGCAGTGGTTTTCAACCTTTTTACACCTATGGACTGATGAAAGTAGGCGAAATATTTCGAGAACCGCTAAAGCAGAATAGAAACCATTATTTATATAGTACTTTGTGCAATTCTTTTAAATATATAATATTATAAAATGAAAATTTTACAGTTATTTGAAATAACTTTTGAAAAGCAATAATTAATTAAATTTTGAAAAAGCACTATGTAATTTAAAAAAATGACTACCGTTTTTTTTACAGGTTTTAACATTCATATTTACTTGATATACACGGCAGGTGTAGTGCAAAACTTTTCTGGAAAGTACTTCGTTTTCGACTAATTATAAGTTATTGGTACAATTTTACAAGGTACTTATGCTATTGGGTACCAGTTGGCTCATGTTTTCACCTGACACTTGTTAATTACTACTTGTGTTAATGTCTCTAAATCGTGACAGCAATATGGTATTATTTATTTTCCGCAATGATCTGACAGTTCGCGACAGTGTGAATGTTCTCTTGCAGATAGAAATTTAATAGTAAGTGATAGACAAGTATTAGTCACGTTTAACATGTTTGCAAAATGCATTTTGTGATCTATCGTTTGCAAATAGATATCCGCCCGAGAAAATTTAACTTCCTATTTTCAATTGATTCTTTTATACGTATGTGTAGTACATATCACTCATTTTTGAGTTGTGCTAAGAAAAAGAAATTTAACCTTCACATATCCTCTATGCATTCATAAGAAAAGTACATCAAATTGTC
>NW_015373962.1:793945-913705 GCF_001272555.1 Dufourea novaeangliae
CCCCCCCCCCCCCTCGAAACCATTCAACTTTAATATGAAACATTTTTCGGTATTATCAACGATTTCATAGATATTCATCGGTATCGTTTTAAATGACTCACCGTGTGTATGTACGCGCATATATTTAAGTATATTATTATAAAATATATAATATATAATTATATACCATGTAATTACAAATTTATATTTAAATATATAAATATAATTTCGTTATAAGCAATCGTATGTTGAAAATAATGTTGAAGTTTCCTATCACACCTAGCACTGCCATCCGTAAAATCATTATTAATCTGGGACAGAGAACATTAAAACCCCAGACTTTTCCACTTAAAACCCGGACACTTCCAACTATTTCTTATATTAGGTACGATATCGAACATTTGGCGAGGGATTGTGCGAAAATAGAGAGAGGAGATAGGATAGAAGACGTAGTGAGTGGAAAAAAGGACGAGGGGATCGAGGAATGGCTTAAGAATTTGAAACAAAAAAGGAGGAAGGAAAAAGTAATACGTGCAATAGGGCGATAAGAAATAAATAGTAAGAATCCAGTTAGGGTTTAAGGTAGAAAGGGAATGAAAGGAAAGGGTAAATGAGAAGAACGCGTGGGTTAAATTAATAATGTAAGGGTAGGATTACACTTACGTAAACCAAGTCCAAATTTCTATCCTGTATTCTCAGAACCTCTTTTTATTGCACATTTTTATCATATCTATCTATTAGTAACGATATCCGAAAAAAAAAATTTCTGTAATTTATGGATTGTAACCGCAATTAAGAAATAAAGTTAAAATATAGTTGTACAATGTAGGAATTTATTTGTAAAAAAAAAATAAAATTATGTGAAAAACATGGATCACTACAGAAAATCCCTCCGGACGTCCCCGGATGCCCTAAAAAAATGGGACAAATCCAGGGAAACCTGGACGTATGGCAGCCCTAATTATATATACCGTAAGAAGTATTTTCTGAGCTAATTCCTCTTATGTTTTATTTCAAATAACTCTCAAAATATTTCGTATAGTTACCATCGCCACCAAACGAGCAATTTTCCGCTGATGTCGATCGTTGCCGCTTTCCATCCTTCTCATTTCGAGGATCATTGATTTCTCGAGCAAGCAAGCAAGCATATAACTGCTTGCACATGTTTGGTGATTCTTCGAATTAGAATGCGTTCAACGTATTATCAGTTTACTGTCGAGAGATACACACGGTTTTATAGTTAATCACTTAAATCCCGAATTTTTTCAAGAATTCTATAAAAGAATTTCAAATTTTTAAAATGATTGATTTAGCAACATTTCAATGTGCTTAATTATAAATCACGATTGGAATTACAAAAAGGTCCTAAATTTAGAAAATATCGCCGCTCTAGAAATTCGGAAATCCCTCACTCGGATTAACTCAATATGAAAAGGAATTCTAAAGCAAAAGTAATAATAGCATAAACGAGAAGTAATAGAGAATTTCTCTGATGAAAGTTTCATTAATTATGAACAAAAGAACGAGTTTATGAAATTTTAGTAGAATATATGCTCTATTCTTTTGTATAAAGTACTTATAAATTCATGAAATTTTCAATAAAAGTATTAAAGATTATATTATATGTAAATTTTAAGACAACATTTACGCTGGTAATTAACTTTGTAATTTTATGATGTATATTCAAAAAGTTTCATGAGTATCATAATAAATAATCGCAAGGCGAACAAATTCAATTACGATGATAATTTACTGTTACACGATCAAAAATTTTCAGAAAATTCTGATATGTACAATAATTTGATAATATAAACTACATACATAGGAAGTTGATGATTATAACAATATAAAGCATTCATGTCGTTATTATTGAAAACCCCGAAGTTCTGTGATATTTACAGTGAGTGATCAAATTGTTAGAGCCACAGTACGAAAGATATGTTTTTTTTTGTGTTTCGATATATTATAATTAGTCATATACTAAGGTTTATGATCAATACAAGGTAATCTTTAATTAATGCTTGTTCACTCAAAATACACAAAAGAATGAATCTTAGCATATGTAATTATAAACAAGTACTGATAATTCGGTCACCCGCTGTATATTATATGCAGGCGTAAAAAAGTAAAACCTATAATGAAAAGTGATGTTTTGCTCATATCCTACACTTCACGATTGTAATTTCTTTTTCTTCTGATAGTTCCTTCCTTAAACTTATTGAGTATGATCAACTTCTCAAAAATATATATGAAATGAATACCCATATTTTTATATTCAATAATATACCTTTAGTGCTTTTATCATAATTATTGTTATTTATATGTTACAATTACATTTCTGAAAAGTCTATTTCAATTGAAATATAACAATCTAAACTTTAAACTTACGTTTTTGACTGTTTATTAATATTAAAAGTGGTACAAGTCCATTTGGGATTAACAAAAACACTGCTTTACTTAGAGAATATTTATAAAGATGGTCGCGTAATAAAATTAAACATGCCTGGAATCTTGAAAGCATAAAACAAGCTTATTATAGCTTTCAATGATATTTGTAAATAAAGGAAAGTGGTCTTATAGGTACTATGTACAGTAATGTCTCGATGAGTGCGATATACTCGGGTCTGCTTCGGAGCATTCATGGCAAGGTGGAAAGGTTTTCAGCCGTTTATAAATTTGTTTTTGACCCGAAGCTGAGCCTCTGCTTAGGTTTTGTTTACTCTGTTTTGATTGATTCCAGAGGGAGACCTCTCCAGTGGTGGGAATAATGCCGTTGCTAGTGTTGCAATTATCGAGGGATTACTGTATTTAAAAAAAAAACAACTGAAACGTACTTAGAATACAAATGCGATTAGTGTACTGTGTACTCAAACGTTTAAGCGGGATTGTATTGTTTCAATTACCCAATAAAATCGTGAAATCGTTAATCGTCATGTAGATGGCTCTAATAATTCGATCACCCGTTGTATATCTATACGCAAGGCGGAAAAAAGTAAAACCTATAATCGAACGTGATGTTTTATTCAGATATACTTCGTATAGCTTTCTACGATTCGATATAACTGAAGTTATGATAGGTAGATCTCGGTGCTACGAAACCATAAATCCGTGAAAACGATGACACGTCAATCGAAAGATGCTACGTGCATACCGACGAACGAAAGTGGGTTATCTGAATGGAACAGCCGTGCCGTGGCCTCTTCGATTTTCTCTTGCAGTTCTTCCCGCTAATCCATTGCACTCTCTCTAAAACAAGTACTGTGTCGAAACCTGCATCGATGTGTAAAATTGTACCCCCGATCGATACTTCGCCCTTACTCGAAGCAGACTTACAACTGTTCTTGGTAGTTTCACAGAAAAATGAATAGACACGTGACCCAGTGTATACCTAGCCATTAGGTTTAACCGAAATCGAAAATTGACTTAATAACATGGAATATATGCAGTAATTGCTGCAAACGGCACGGTGACGAAATATTAATCATAGTTATAGTGGTATAGTGTTAAAAAACATGAACGTTTTGTTTGTATTCAGAAAAATATATGTAATTAATATTGAAAACTGGTCTTGGCTCGATCATTGTATCTCTGTCAGAAAGGTATTATTCTTATGCACTCGTGTATTAGTATCAAATGCGTTTTCTGTATTAAGAAATTGTGTAATTTCGTATATTATTCCAACTATTAAGTTGGAATAAACAATAATTAATCATAAAAGCGGTATCGTAAAATGTCCCCCATATTTTCGGATGTCCAGTAATTCGATGTGTGATCTTAAGGCAAATTTAAACTTCCTACTTTGGATGATTCATTCTGAAAAATGTAAAGATTGTTTTCATCTGTGTTTCATCCAAAACGACCAGTGAACAAAGTAGAGCCAGTCTCTACTTTTGATGAATTGAATGGATTGTGGATGAATCATCCGCGATGCACAGCCAAAGTATAAAAGTGTGTTGTCTTAAGTACGAGTAACATTAATGAAGTAGGGGTCGATTTCCCCTCGATTACTGCTGCAAAAACGACATTGACCGCCCAAAACTCGCGAACTCAAGTATAGTAGACATGCAGACCTAAGAGAGTCACTCTCCAACATTTTACTTTGCAGTAGTTGGCGCGTCTAGTCCTCGAGAGTTTATTCTGAAGTGGATACAGGTGTGAGAGTTACCGTCGAAAGTTACACTTATGTGGACACAACATTACAGTTCTTCCACTCAACTCTCTCCAAGATGAGTACACCATGTCGAAATCTGCATCGATGTGTAAAATTGTATCCTCGATCGATACTTTGTCGTTCCAACAGACACACTCGCAATGGTCTCCGCAAAAGTACATAGAATATCGTAACGTGTATCGCAACAAAAAAGTTTGAAGATCGAAGTGATAAAAGTAGCGATGGGTTTCAGACTGCCTCTATGTACTTGAATCACGAAGTGAAGCTCAACATATCCGGAAATTTGTAAATAGGTGCAACAACGCTGTTAATAAAGTTCTCAAAGATATTCGAAGGTTTTTGGATTCTTAGAGGTCTCGAGAATAGTGAAATTACAGTAACGCTCGGGTATTTGTCTCACGGTGTACTTATGTTAGTTGTTTACTCCATCTGGATCTGTATTTTCTGATTATTTAATTTTAACAAATATCGATCCTTTTACGACAGCGCATAGGTCCAATACTGTATCAATTTTGGTCCATTAATTTTTCTTTCTAAATGGCTCTTGAAGTTCTTTAATTTTTAAAATACCTAGGTATATATATTATAGAATTATAATTAGACTATGAACGTTTACGAAAATTCGTCTTTTTTTTTAGGATTAATTTATTTCACCCGTCAAGTGGTTGTTTATGTTGAAATTACATAAAGACTTTTTGTAAACATATTTTGAGGATTTCGTTTCATTGTGTTTTACGTATTACATACTCGTACAGAGTGAGTCACTTAAATCGAACCACGCGATCATTTTCAAAATTGTTGGTGATAGTAGTCTTCTTGATATGTGCTCGCATACAGATATGAAAGACAAATTTGTTCCTTAAATAGAATCATTTATTTTTTAATGCATTAATCGATACAGCTCGTGATTTCCTATAAAACGTATGAAGCTAATTATGTCAAAAAACCATTAGATCAGGAGATATTTTAATTTGAATACTGTGAACTCGTAATCATTTGCGGTATAGCTAGTATAGTATACACGTGAAATCTAACGTCTTATGCTTGTAGGAATGACATATCAACAAATATCATAGGAAATGCTAGAAAGTGTTGATAAGTAATTTCGAGATCGAGTAAATCTCCGCATTCAGGTTGAAGGATGTACTTACGAACATCAACTTTAAGAAGGTAACATGGTATTACTAGTATCACTTCGCAATTTTGAAATTGAAATATCTCTTAAGCCAATGATTTTTTGTCACAAATAGCTTTATACTTTTTCTTTATAGGGAATGACGAATTCCCATTCAACTTTTATTTGAAATATTTTTCGGTATAATCAACAGTTTCAAAAATATTCGAGGCAATCGATTTAAATGAATCACTCTGTAAAAAAAGTCCATAAATTTAATAATAATGAAATTCAGTTTGGTTATAATATTTTTTATGCACATATAAAGAGAAGGGCATATGTTTTTAAGATATTTGTATCTACCTATTTTTATTTATATGCAAATCTGAAGCTCCACAGTGTGAATCTATTTATTTCACTGTTGTACCGAAAGTTTCTGCTAATTGTCAGCCATTGTTTATGGTGGATCAGTGGTCACACGGTATCGGCGGCTGAGACTAAAACTATAAAGACATACACCTATTGTTGTTTTTTGTGGATCAAGCCTTTTTTGTTTTGGTTTAATACGTATAGTCCCAGAAAGATTGGAATCCCTATCATTGATTTGTTTCAAAAATTGCAAGCAAGTTATATTCAGGTCTCGCTACTAGGTACATACTATACATACATACCTACATGTTTAATACAAGATCAGGGGCGTAACGTGTAATCGTGCCAGTGATCTAGTGGAAAACACACCGTTTGTTTATCGGCATGCTTTCTGCAATTCCAATGGTCGAAACAAGGTTCGAATAGAAAGGCACACGAGCGATAGCCTACCTATATTAGAAGTCACGCGTGAACATGCGTCAATCAAACAGAGGATTAATCTCGGTCGAGAACGTATTATTTACGTATTATTCGGTACGAGACCATTACAATTCTTCGCAGACCGATCGAAATCGAAGAATTGTTGAAGTAAATTGCAATTTTATATTGATCGAAAGAGTCAGTTTCGTCGTAGCCTTTATTAAAAACAAAAACTATAATAAAGATTTTCTCGTACGAAAATAAAAAGAAAATATCAATGTGTACCACCCAACTCACATTCAGTGGTTGAATATAACGTCAACTTATTACATGCGGTAACGAAACATTAATTAACTTATTATTGAATTGTGGTTAAATCCGCGCAAGAAGCAGTTGTCACATTAAACCGTTTATGACGAAAGTTACACAACATTGAAAAAACCTTATCTTAGATAAATTGCAGTAATTTATAATTTTTTTCGTGGACAACACACAGATCACTGATATTCACATGGCACTTCGAGCAACGACTAGTGACGTGCGGGGAGAACTATTGTAGAACGACATTACGATATAGCACCACTAAGAACCACAGGGCAGCCAGGAATTATTTTACCCCGAAGGATCGTTTTAGACACCTTTCCCCTATTATTGCACCACTATACGCATTTATTATATAATAACTGGGAATAGCGATTAATAGATAGACAGTGGACAAATTAGACCCGTATGGAAAATCACGCATATTCGACGAATATTCAAATTTAATTTTTTCGAAAATTTTTTCTTCCGTAAAATAGTTTCTTTTAAAACTTTAACTTAGTTTTTTTTCGAGGAATCACCATGTCCTCGTATAGATAACGAATTTTCCAGCACGTCGGTGTGTCTAAAAAAATCGGTTTAAATAGAACAATTATATTACGAAATAAAAAAGAAAGAAAACAGTTTCCTTATGAAACTATGTATCATTCTCGGGTACTGATGCGGCTCGTCAAATACCAGTGATTTTTTGCTAGAGATGTCTATCGTACATTAGCGCGGCTGATTCCCAGAAGAAAATCACTGATGCGATGAACTTTTAATTAGTTTCTCTCTTCCCTGACCTATTACCGCTTTATCTCCCCCGTATAAGCATGTACGCAGAACCGTCGTTATCAGATATGTAAAACCATCAACACATAACACAAATCCGTAATTTTTCTAACTTGAAGCGTTCTATTAGCTACTATTTTTAAATATTGGCATACAACGTTTAATGATATGGCATGTTTGAGAAAACTTCATTAAGACCGAATGGCTTATTCAATTTCGGTTTGCAGTCTTACACCAAATCATGAAGTATTAGAAAGTAAATGGAAATTTTGTTCCTGTAGAAAACGTGTTATTAAGTTAAAAATAAAATAAAAATATTAACAAGGAATTGTTGTATGTATTTTATATATAAAAAAGACAGTCTAACGACAATAAAAATGTTAATAGTAGGTAAGCTCTATTGATTACGTTAAATACCGAAATCTAGGTTTTGTTTATGCGGGTATTTTTAAATTAATGTCTCCATAAAAATAATAAGTACCTATATTTTTGTGCTTTTACGTTTGAAAGTTTGACCTTCAATTAACGAAACTTAAGAAAATGTAATTTTATTGATTAATTAGAATAATTTAACATGATCAGAGGTTATTCCGTAAATTGAATGCTTTATTGAGCTATTTAGTACATTACTCGTTCAAAATGAAATGGATTTAGTTGTAAGTATGAAAGTCAGTAGCTCGTTCGAACGTATCGGTGTGATTTAAATTTTGTAAATTTTGTTTATAAAAATTTGAACTGGCATAAACATCCACGGTGCAGTTGTAACGTGTGAACTGTGAAAAAGGAAATTATAGAAAAGTGAAACAGCGTTCCACGAAAGGTAACACACGGAAGCGGAACAGTGAAGACGATATTTTAAACTCCCTCATAAATATTAAATCATTCTCGTGGTATCGCTGATCAAGCAAGAAATTTCGAAGCGAACCTCGAGCATGCTCGAGTGCTTGTTACATCGTCGATTTTCAGCAGCAATTAGAATCCCTTCTTCCGTAATTAGATTAACCCCAAATATGTCTGTTGGTCTACTCTAAAATTTTCATTTCGAAATATATTCGTTTATTTTCTCAATTTAATTAGTATTTGAAGGATCCTTCTTTGCTCGATGATATTTAACGAAAGAGTATAAAAAATATATTGGGTTGAACGAAATGTTCGTTCGAATTTTAGAGAAAAATGCTGGACTAAATATTAAATGTTTATTTTCGCATTTAGTCAATCACGTGTCTGCCACAATCTTTCATGTTTCAGCTGTCTCCCTAATGGTATATGTATATGTATTGTGTCGATTGTTTGTAACTAATGCGACAATTTGGTCACCTTCCACAGAGAAATCTCCAGTTTTAAATTTATCAAATCATTAAAAATATACAGTATGTCTAGTTTAAGTGTATACACGCTCTACTTTTTGTAACCATTGAAAATGCGAAAAAAAGTTTCATATGAAAGTTGTTTGATTTCGTGGAGCAAACTTAATAGAATATTTGAATTTTTGTTTGCACGGTTATTTACACAGATTTTAATAACAATGTCATGTTTTAAAATGGAACTACACATTTGTATTATTGTTATTAATGTTATTAATGTTACTATGTTATTAAACATTTCAAGACGAATTCAACTATTCAACGACATGTTTGAAAGGCCTATTTGAATAATAATTTCTCGGATAACTGTTTCAGGATAAAAGTACAAATAAACCTGCAATTAAAATTTCGCACAAACTCATATTGAAATGACAATCGACGGTAGATGAGAGGGCACATGTTAACATGAATTTTACCCACATATCCACCAGAGAGTTTTACCCTCAACCGTTCTTCTGTAGCTGTTTAACAGTTGTCATTTCTGCTTACAAGCATAGAATACGATTGCTTAAATTACGCTACTTAAGAAATTGTCGCGTTGCATAATCGATTTCCAAAAATGTTATTAGTACTTAGTTATAAGTACAGTTTCTTAAGAAATAATAAATTTGCGAAAAAGCTAATAAAAAGCATTTAATGTATTATCATGAATTGTGATTATCAGCAAAAAAATCTATTCGAATCTTTATTATGCATTTTAATACTTTAAAATCCAATTTAATCTTTATTATGCACTTCGATACTTTAACATCGATTTTAATCTTTATTATGCACTTCAGTACTTTCAAAATCCAATTTAATCTTTATTATGCACTTCAGTACTTTCAAAATCCAATTTAATCTTTATTATGCACTTCAATATTTTAAAATTGATTTTAATAATTTATATAATGACAAAATGACAAATGATTTTTCGCGATGCATTTGTAACGGCGAAGTCTAATTACACTCGTCAACAAGTTTTAACTTTTTTTCATTTTTGTAACTTCCAATATGCGTTCCTGGGAGATCTTCAAGGGGTAATCTCCAAACCGTTTCTTTCCAGCACGTCCAGTTTTTGAAACATCAATATTTAGCAAATGGCAAAATTGTCAACTTTGGAGCTGTATTGTGCTTTTACAGTAATAGTTACTCAGTTTCTTTTGACACAAAATAATTTTCTTGACTCTTTCGAACAAAATGATATAAATTGCTATTATATTATAGACATTTAAATATGTTGAAATAACGTTCAAAGTAAAAAGCACACTGAAAACGCACCAATTTTTTCTGATATTCTTCAATTTATTTCAAAAGCTAAGGGTGTAGGAGAGAATCTAAACATAGCATGCGATAGAGCACACCTTTCTGCTAAAGAAGGTGTCAAGGAAAGTTCCAAAATCTGTTTTGTTTTCAATGAAGAAACGAAACGAATAGTGTTGTGCTATTTCTGGATAAATATTTATTGCATTGTTTGAAAACACCATTAACACGGATTTTTCCATAATATAGAAGGGACTTAATTGCTTCCGAGGGAGATTTAAGGGAACAATCTAATTACTAAACACCGTATGGAATTGAAAATGAAACTTGTATAATCTTGACAATATCGCTCGGCTGCGCGGTGTTATTCTTAGATGGACATCTGAAATGTTAATTAGACGGATATTAATTAGAACTAATTCTTTATACCAAGCAAGTCGTCTTCCATATTCGATTTTTGCGGATATACGCGCTGTTAAGCTCCGCACTGTTTCTATTTCGTTCGGCTGGTAGCGCGCGATCTTTTGTATAATTTGTCTGCAGATCGAGTCGTGTTTCATTTTTCTGTCTAGCGTTTGCACCGTAAGATCGTTTCTCCCTTGAAATATTTCATTTCCTCTTGATCCGTTCACCATTGATGTAATTAGCTTCTTGTACGTGGTTTTTCGATTTGTGGCGAGTGCAATATAATTTACAACGCGTCGTAAAATGGCGGCTGGATGATCCATCGAGTGTAACGAGCCACTAACCGATGAAATGAATGAGAGCATATCTTGTGGTCGGAATAAGCAAGAATACTTCGAACGAAAGAGAGGATACTCCGTTGCGTTTCGTTATTTTTGTTGATCTGTGAGCGATGTTACAGCGTTGGTCGAAAGAAAGTATGTACGGTGATCATGGTTAGAACGACGTACAATATGACAAACGTATATTCTGTAGCCGTAATGTATAATGATTTTGTGAACCGTTAGACGTAAATACCTCACACGTTGTGTTAACCTTGCGTGAGTAAGATATGGAAAAATAAGAATGAGCGTGCATTAAGTAACACTATGTAGTAGAATTAGAGGAGACCGGGGTTAAAAGTAACAGGGGCAGGTTGTAACAGAGCCTATACCTTTTTAAATAAAACGGACAGCGCTGTGATAACAAATAATCAATAAATTATGATAATTAATTGAGCTGATTAAGAAGATAATGTTATGTTATGTTAATTATAAAAGAAAACAATTTATATTATGTTATATGATTAAAAAATAATGTTGTGTTGAGCCAATTAACTAGAAAACTATAATGTTATGTTGATTCTTTGTAATAATTAGCTAGTTTTCATTCTTTTCTGTCTTCCATTGTGTACAATTCTGCTTAATCTATTTGTAGCACAACTTTACTCCAGCGTTGTTAGTTTTTACCCCAAGATGAGGCAAAAAGTAAAAACCTGGTTCGGTCAATTTTCACGGTTATAATATTTTTAATAATTAATCTGAAAACATTACATCGCTATAAAAACGATCTTGATCTCCAACCTATCCGTATAAATTAATATTAAATGCCTAGCTAAAATACAGACTTTTATTTTATGAAAATCAAAAACTGTTACTTTCTACCCCAGTCTCCCCTACTCGGGAATTACTTGAATATGTTATGGAAAATGATTTTTTGTGCAAAATACTTTTACTATGAAAACTATGAGAGAAACTTAAAATTACTATGAAGTAAAATTCAACAAAATATAACTAAAAGTTATTAATATTGTCTACCTTTTTTTCCCTCATTTTTTTCTATTATAGTTTTATAAAAAAATTCTCAAAATGTATATCTAATGAATATATTATATTTTTACATTCAATAATATACCTTTTATTAATTTATCGAATTATTAGATAATAATTGCCAGTAAAATCACATCGTGTAAGAGATTTTTCCCTAATTCGAAGGAATTATTTGAAACAAAAAGAACATTCAATGAAACCCTATATCTACATATACCTATTTTTAACGGGTATTCTAACTATGTATGTACTCCTACATTAATACAAGATGAAAGCACTGTGTCTCCGGAATATCGGATAACCGAGACTCTACTGCGCTATGAAATTCAGAAACTGGAAGAACACGCAGTTGTTCCTTCAGGAAAATCCGACGGAGTTTGCGCATAAACGAGATTTATTATTCCGGACACCAACCGGAAAGATACCGTAAAAAACCGAGGGAAGAAAACGTATAATAGATGAGGCGAAAGATTTAGCAGCGATTGCATATACATGTACACCGAGGAATATTTCGCCACGATGGAACTTTTCTTGCTTAACGGGTTCTTCTTGCTTTTCACCTTTGAGCTTCCAACGCCTTTGGCCTCTAGCTTAACTTAGTCGCTAAGACTATCCAGCTGAACTTGTCCCAAATTCCATGAAGCTTACTGGTCACGATCCATGATCGATGGGAAGACGTAATTAGCTCCTGCAGATCTATTTGCCCGCGCGACCTTCTTCGAAGGATTGCCCGTAAGGAGGTGGTTACATGGTTCAGCAAGTCGGATCACTCGTAATGGACGAAGAAGGTTGCCTGAAAGGCATTTGTTGTGTTCGACTATAAAATCGTCGCTTAATTTGGTTCCAGTAGCAAGCATAGATAATTTTGATGATTTCAAACGATCATAGTTACCTGCTTCTTTTTTTAATAAGTTGTACAGTACCAACGTTTGGTACAGTACCAAAGTGAAATTTTGATTTGACGATAAAAATATATGTCGCAGGGCTGCACCAACAGGGTACACATGGGCGGTATTATATTATTGGTTCATTCATTACATAAATCTTACTGAATTTTTAATTTCTTATGAACCGTTACGAAGTTACAGTGATCACGGCAGACCACTTTTTGTGAAGAGACTTTTTAAATAAAGAATTTTTTAAATAAAAAAATTATCTTATAATGTAGAAACTGCAATCTTTGAAACAAAAACACATTTTTTGAAAAAGGTCATTAAGGTCATTAGGTTAATTATAATTTTTGAGAAAAGAAATCCCCAAAAAACATTCTTTTTTCAACCTCCTGACTGAGCATGACCCCTTAAGACATTTATGAAATGTTTGAAGACGGTATCAGTAAGGTTCGAATGCATCTATTGTAATATGATTTCAGAAATTTTGATCAGCACATGTATAGGGAGGAATCAGGAATTTTATAGATGCTGCACTATGTTTTAGGCAGTGAAAAGCGATACATACAAATAATTTAAGACGACGATTCCCGTAATTCATCGTATCATTACTAGAGTAATCGCGATGAAATTTAATTTGTTTTAATTATCTACTGTCGAGGGACCATATTTGGGAAGTGAAGTCCAGTGTGAAGTTTACAGGACTCCTGAACTTTTACGTCATTTATACATAAAAATACAAAATTCTTGACAATGCTTCTTATTGTTTTATTTTTGTTATACATTTTTTAAATAAATATCACAGAATAGGGAAGTGCTGAATGAAATAAAATGAAATGAATGAAACCGACTCGGGGAACAGTTGAAGAATGCTATTTTGCCTGTATTTTCAACAATTAATAGCTCGAAAACGAAGCCTCTAATGCAATTTCGTCATTCTTGATTTTTGTCTTAGTTTTGCATGTAGAATCCTCCCTGTACAAATGTCCCAAACTTTTATTAACACTCTGTATTATGACTAATCGCCGATACTAATATGATCTGCATTCCTGACAGATACTGATTTTACCACTCTGAACAGTGGTTGATAAACGCGAATACCCTTGCTCGGCACTGCTTCGAAGTTTTCGGTAGCAGTACGACAAGCTTATCACCAGTAGAGTATCTCGTTCACTCTCATTCTATCTAATTTTTGTATCCCTTTCGAATGGTAAACTTGTGATGATGTTCGATTTTTTGTTAGCAATAAAAAGGGTCGTTATCTGATCATACATTATCTCTTCAGCGTCATAGGTTTCGAATTATCTGTTCGAAATTTTTCGAATCATTCGAAGCATTATGTGTATCAGGTTAGAGTATCGGTTTATATGACGTAAACTTTGGTTTTTAAAGAACGTTTAAAGAAATGTTCTCAAGAGACAATTCATTAATTTCTTTCTTTCTTTTTGCGATTTTTCGATCAGTCACCTAATTACAAGATGCAGAGTGACACGAGGAATCAGTTTATGTAGAAAGACTCGTCGTGTGCCATTTTAAAAAAAGTGCAATACCCTCTGGATTATTAGGAAGGATAACAAATAACTGCACATTGTTGATGAATAGTAATTGATTACATAATTTTTTGTCTAGAAAAAAAAGTATTTTTGTTTACTTATGAAATAGGCTGAAAACAGATAACATTGAAACGTGTCAACATACTTTACGCGGTGATTGTATATGAAGATCTCATTAGAAATGTGGAGCGCCTTTAAACGAGACGAACCGAATGAAGATTTCTTTCGTTTCAAAGCGGCGCCGTTCTAACAATTTCTGCGACCTACATTGCAACTGTTATGTAAGAGTACGCGTATCATTATCAGTTAACACACGGACCGCTTTCTGATACGGCACGGCATTGTGGTACTCTTATCGATCGACACCGTACGCTGAAAAGGCTCAGAAAAAGAAAAACTGTAACTTTACAGCAATGGACATAAAGCAGGAATTATTACTTAGTTTCTTCTGTTAAAGATTTTATTGAATTCCGAATAAAATCCGTATTTCCATTAAAAATTATGAAAAATGTTCCAATTGAGGGACAAGCAATGCAAAGTATTATTTATCACTTCCACTTCGTTATTATTAGACTGCGAGATTTTAATCCGTTAACTAGGTCATTCTTCCAACCTCGGTGCTTACACAGGTATAATTGAATCCGAATAAAAAATATTCGTTGCGGTTTACAGTCAAATATAAACGACAAAGTAATTTTCTTTCTCAATTAACTGGTTGATCATTCGTGACTATCACAAATGTTGAAGGAAAATATGACGAAAACTTTAATAAAAAAATTAAGGAAATTTACAAATTAGCGTATTGATTAATTTCTTACATAAAAATCATAAGGATAACTTATTTTGCATACCCAACAAGAAACTAATCTCTCTGTGATGCAAGAATGAAATATGTATTCTTCGTCCTCGATTTAATAAATTATTCAATGAAAACAAATATTTACATCAATATACGTAGTCTTATCACAAATTACTTTCTGTTTTTTTTTTCTTTTAACGAATGTGACATCTTTTGTAACACAAAAACAAGTTGATTGCCGAAGAGAAAGGCAGGGAGTGGAACAATGCAAGAATGTGATCAAATGCGCACCCTTATCAGAAGGTCCTTCTCATTTTGCGACGAGGTATTTCGAGAGATGACCTTCGAGAAAAATCGATCCCAGACGCTGTATCTACACTTTTGTAGGACACGGAGTGACTGAGGGGATTTGGTGCATACCAAACACCCATTCATTTGTTTCAACCTTTGCTTGCAGCAAAATCTAAACTATACACACAGCACTTTAATGTGAATATCGAATGATAATATGTTTAACATGTTATAGATCTGTTTCAAGTAAAGTTAGAAATATGTCGCAAGGAAAAATTGTGTACTATTTAACAAGCTTTATCGTCTGTCTGTATGATTTCTTTTACAATTGTATCGGTACACTCGCAAAATTCAATTGTCCCTTAAAAAAAAAATACACCTTATTTTTTAGAAAATCCCACGAAAAGAAAATCAAGAGGATTCAAATCAGGTGAACGTGGTGGCAAAGACGTTGGATTTTAGGCGCCAAATAATTTTTTCTCCATAAATTTCTGTTAAATATCTGGTTACAGTGCGAGCATTATGAGCCGTTGCTTCATCTTGGTGATAATATTTTAAATTGTATCGCAATTGTAACGGAATATCATCTAGCAGGTTAGACAATACATATTACTTTAAAAAAGTGCCAATGTCGTTCGTTCATGGTTCAAGATGTTTCTGGGTATGAAGTACGGACCGACGAGGCACTTATTAATCTCACATTAATGCTGCATCTTAATTGATTGTTTGTACTTCTTCCAAGATGTAGATTTTCTGTGGACATGACGTGCTCATTGTGCGCAGTAAACATTACATTATTCGTAAAGGTACATTTATTAGTTTCCAAAATAGTGGTATGATGATTGAATGCTAACATAGTAATTGTGTAGAAGATGAAATATCTTGTAAAGTATTGTATTTTCAATAACCTTACCTTTTATACACAGAAAAAGTGCTATTGCATGTTGAAGAACTAAATTACATGGTGCACCGACATAATTATAGACTTCGATTATAGAAACCACCCTAATATACATTCTAATATTCGTCAACAATCTAATAAGTACGTAAATATAAATTACTGTAATATAATAAACTATGCGAGTAATCGTACTAACGCTGTCTGTTGTAATTATGACAATGTTGAGGCGAATTATCTAGCGATAAAACGGCGTTGTCAATCGAAATCAGACGTCTCAGCGTGATGCAGAAACTTGAGTCATTCCATGACTACCGATAGGGACGTAGCGTGCATAATAATGAGTAATCAGAAGTTATCCGTACACTGGCTCGTCCATCGAAAATAGAAGATAATCGTCATGTGCATAGTCACCGAACTCACTTTCGAAAGTAAACACATCAGTCGACCCCCTTTAAGTCGTAGAACTTTCGTCTAAATAATTTCTCCACGTGCGCTGCAAAGTTTTCACGAGTTCTCACTAGCGTTCACTCTCACAATTGACGCACGGAATCAATGATACATACCTTTTTTCCGACTTGCGTCGCGGTACATACACTGTGATGACCATGTTTTTACGGACAAGTTGAAATTCGGTTTTGTCACTTGTACATGGTACATATCTGGACCCCAGAGCCAGAGTGTACTAAGTCCACTTTAAAAAAAAAAATGACATTTTACATATTTCCTGTATAAAATATTTCCCTCTTGTCGATGGTAAAATTTATTTCGTTCTAAGTCGTCTAGTTTTTAATACCATAGTCTAAAAATGATATTAAGTTCATAGTTTGTTCCGAGCCAAACAGTGTAAAGTCCACAAAGGGAAATTAAAGCAATGTTTCTCGTTCAATTCTTACGGAACGGTTCCAAAGTTGTAAGGCTTTCCCACCTTTGATTTGTTCTCCTCTAAAGTTTGAAAAAGTATGGCTTAATACACTCTGGCTCTGGGGTCCAAATATATGTCTCTTATTTTTACTAATGTGGACTAATTTTACACTGTCACTAAAACAGGTACAGCAGAACCTCCATTGTCAGAACTAATAGGGAGACGAAAGTATTCGGATAGAAGAATTTTCAGTTAATAGGACGAGAATGTTTCTCGAGTGAAACTTTATAAGTTTAACTCATTATGCCCTAAACAGCGAAATAAGGGGAGTTTTACTCATATAATTATTTATTACGTTATAAAACTGTACATGAAAGAATATAAGTATATACTATCTACAAAATTTTAAATCGGTACTTTTTTGTGTAACAAAATTTTATACAACTTTGAACCATTTTTTATCGATTAACATAAATAAAATAACATATATTATTTTGCCGAAGTATAAAAAATGCATTATAATACTATGGTCTGTTTTTCGAAAGATGATGCCTGGGAGGTTGGCCTGCCTCGGCGCGTGGCCTAGCGGAGATCCAACGCGAGCTGCGTATTTCGTGCGACGTTGCACGGTCTCAATGCCACTGTGTGTGCATTGAGCTCTTCCACCCTCCACTGTGTGCATTGCTCTTTCCATCCTCCGGCACTTCGGCACGTGAGCCTCTCGCTCAGAGGCTCGGTAAACCAACTTCCTTCTTTACCCTCCGATTTCCACGTGTAGCGTTTAATAACCTACGTGTTAATTTAATCTCCTTTTAATATGTTGCTCAATATTTGGGTACAATGCATTCTTTTAAAAGAAATAAACTTTTTCTTACTCATGTATTTTAACTTTTGACGTGTGAAAACGTTCTGCGTCTCGTCAACATTCTCCGCCATTTCCAGACAATGGATGATTGACGGCCACGTGCCGAACGCAGTCCCCACTCCTTGAGATTGTAGGTAGGTCCTTCTCGAGAGGTTTGTAATACGTGTGATACAGCAGACTGACGACCGTAGGCGAGGACTCACGTCGACGGTCGCACGTCATTGGCCAAGATGCGAGGAGTGAGAGAGACACAAGTACCGTAGGTGTCTCGCGATCGCGGCAACACCGCGAAAACTCGGGCCTACCTCCCAGGCATCATCTTTCGAAAAACAGACCATAGACACCATATTAAGCAATTCTATGAAATCCTTTTTCGTAACTGGAACATGAAAAAATAATTAAAAGAAATTAAAGTGGTAAATTCACTGTAAATTTGTTACTCTTATAGTACAGTATTCCTTCTTTAGGACAAATTATTATTTCCTAGAAATATTTACATAAAAATTCGCCCAACTCTGACTAGATGCAGTTTGAGATCATCTGATACTTATGTCGGCCACTGTATGCCTAGCTGCTAAATAAATTAACGATCTACCGAGACCTATGTATCATCCGGTTTAGCCTCCAGCCAAGTAAAATGGTTATTATAGTAGACGTACCCTCGTTCTATAAAAAACTACGGTAGTGCTTTATAAAGTTTTCATGCACGATTAACAGTTTTCAAGACGTTTTATTTCTCACATTTGATCAGTAAAGTTGTTTGTGTATTTCGGAAAACATTCTATCTTGCATTTGTGTAGTAGTATGCAACTATGATTTATTTCAAAAGACAAACAGTATTTTGGAAAACTTAATTTATGATAGTAAGATATTAAATATAACATTGCATGATTCATTATTTTTTTTAATAAGTTAGCGATGTAATGAAAATTTTAAATATGTTCATGAATTTTCTTTTGGTAAAGTAACAGAGTATTACACAATAAGGATATTATTAAGGTAGTACATATTTTTAATTCTATTAGAAAAGAGCGGGGTAAACTAATTAGTGCGAAAGTGAATAGAAATCAAAGGTTACATTCCTCTCTACTGAGAGTGACCATGACTTTCGACCTCAAAATCAGCACAGAGTGCATTCACCCTGATTCGATTCATTGACGCCTTTCTAAGCGGTATGACATTCCAACCGCGTACGAATCAAATAGTACCACTCGAATCTAGATTGCGTTCCTATCGTGCGAACGCGTAGAGGTGCATTCGTTATGTTCTTCGAGAAATCTGCATACTTTCCATAGCTGTTTTAACCAGATTCAGATGTTTTTTCTCTTTCTTACTTTTTTTACGTCGCATCAACTATCAAAGATTATTAATGACGAAAATTTCAGTTATATAACACTTGTAAGTAGTTTGTTTCTTTGAGGAATTGGAGTGGTAGGTGTATTTTTTTTATGATTGTCTCTTTTTTTCGTGATGTCGAATTTTTTCTGTTGTGCATAATTAAGTAGTTGACAGTTACCTGTGTAGATTTGTCACAAATTGAAGAACTATTTTTCGAGAGTATATGAGAATGGGTTACATTAGTATACAAAATTTTACTTTTTTCTTGTCACATAAGGTGTAATGTGTGATCTTAACAGTATTTTTAAAGTCGAATTAATATATGCAATTTCTTTGTTTCCATCACACAGGGTTTTTGTATAACATGAATAACGAAATTGTGTTCGAGGCTTCATTTCTGAAATACTAAGCTTTGAAAATACGGGCGAAATATCCCTAAAATACGTCTGACACAGTGGGTTATTCTGCTTGGAGCGCTCTTCAATTGTTTCCCATGTTGGTCTCATTCATTTGATTTTATGTCATTCAGAAACGAGGTCATCGATCGATACCGTGTATCAGCTGGGAATCGACTGTTATAAGTACATAGTATCTCATCCATCGCGCTAGACGTATTCCAGAAGTTTGGATCTCAATTTCGTCGTTTTTGATTTTGTTAGTTTGGCGTGTAGAATCCACCCTGTGAAAGTGTCCCACATTTTTATTAACACTCTGTAGGTTACCAGTATCTACGCATTCAATAACTTTCCTATCGAAACGATTAATTAGGAGGCTTGAAGAATTAAGGTAAATGAAATGAAAACTGATGTGCAAATGTATGTAAATAATTTGTATAATTGTACTAATTAGGTAGATTGACATATTGCACGAATGGAAATCGATAACCCGTGGTGTAACACATGGCACAGCTGCATTAACAGAGCCTCGTGCGATGTGTCCCCGATAGGTTTCCATTATTCGCAAGGTTTCGTGTTCCAAATTGCACACGAACAAAGAACAACGTAAAGAAAACTATCGGGACACCGATTACCAAACCAGAATGTATACAACGTTGAGTATTAAAAGGTAATTACACGTTACGCATTCGATATTCAATGCCAGGCAACGGGTATTCGTTCTAATTTCAGTTTTCAAAACAGTTTTTTCCATTTTTGAAAACATAAAATTAAAACAGAAAAATGTTTCATCAAGTAAGCAGATTATTAAATAACAAAGTAAAGTTAAACATTCATTAATCTTCGTTGTTCTTCATTATATTCTATACATTAAAATGCGTTATAAATGTATAAAAGCCTAAATCAAAGTTCGTCTTTATGTATTAATGTGTAATCATTTGGCTATTCCTATCATTCTTTGTGAAAAATGTTCTCAAAACTTTGTACACAAACGTATGTTATTTTGTGTTTTAAATAACGAACGTCCTTACATTGGAAAAGTCACATCAATACCATAAGATCGCGTTTAATGTTCAGAATTTATTATGCAAATCTGTTTTGGACCCAAACACTTGTATAACATTCTATCAATCTGAGACTGTCTTTCTTTTCATTTTTCATCATCGTTATTTTGTCAACTTTTTAATGTTCTTTTTGGCAATTTATTATTTTTCAGTGTCATTAAAACATTAAATTAATTTCTAATAGGGATGTCAATAGAAAAATTAGAAACAGGTCTACGTTACGAAGTTTATTTGGCTAATGGTAAAAGAAGGATCGAATGTCGTACAATTCAAATAATTCCCGAAAAAAAATAATGTCGTACAATTTGGGTAAAACTAGCTAGACGACCTGGTTGACAAAATCCTGACTATTGTCGCTACGAATGAAACCTCATGGCGTGGGAATCCAAACTACACACGTTAATGTTTCCGTTCATCGAACCTAGATTTCTGAGTCTAATACCAGTTCGAGCTCATAGTATCGTACGTCGCAGAACTGGTCTTGATATCAGTTACAACGCTATGCAGTTAAAATTACTTGATGTCATTTAAGAAAACATCATTGACCTTCAAATAACCTTGAAAAAAGACATGGAACTAAAAGTTCACATTTGCCTTCTCGAACAATACAATTTTGGTCTTGGACAGATTCTCCTACCTTTAATTCCAACAGTGATATCACGGTGTTCAGTTTCTCGTGGCTCACCCAGTATAACAAACGCATGCAGGATCGATTATGTAATGTTTACGGTATGGGAGGTTGTGCTGTAGCTATCAGCCGATGCCAGCCCCGATTTTCAGATTCCAATCTTGGTATGCCGAACGGTTGGTCCAGTTCTCTCACCCGGAATATCCCATAGAATACTTGCGCTACAGCGTAATACGTTTTCTCATTCGAATAAACTATACAGGTGGAGAAAATTATTGTCAAGAATTTTTACATCATAACACTCATTATCTGGACTTTTGCAATACCGAATTTTCTACTACCAGAATATTAATTCCTAAAATGTTAAAACTTTCTGAATTATGGGCAAATAGACGCACAAAATTAAAGAAACAGACATGTAATTAATTATTTGCAACTGATTAATTTTGACCTACAATCTGTATGTGTACATTGAATATGCATACAAGCAGTACAAAAATTTATTATGATACAGTACATTACAGTACGTTGGTGATAAAAATAGAAAGAAGAAGCTGTTGATTTATTGCATACGGTTTAAAGTATTTAAACAATTGGAGGGAAATACAGAAATTGCTAATTTGGTGAAAAGTATTGTATACCTATTTAATTATATACATAATACTTTTATTTTTATTTAAATATAATTATTTGTCGGGTACTCCCCATAGTTAATAACATATTGTAAAAACGTTGGTACACTAAAAATAATTGTGTTTAAATAATTAATATCACTTCCACCCTATAGTTAGCAGTTAGTCTTAATATTTAATTTCGTTTTTTTAAAATGAATTACCTAATTTTTCTTACAGTACTTTTTAAAAGTACAATTTATTACTTTGGCATTCGCATATTTTTTTAACCGACTGTACATAACTAACAATGTTAATGTATTGAATCAGACTACATGTATAGTGTGTCATTTAAATTTATTCCCTTAAATATTTGCGAAACCGTAGATGATACCAAAAAGAATTTCAGGTAAAAGTTGCATTTTTTCGAGGGGGGAAAATTTCATGTATACGTATAGGTGGACGCGTAAAGGACATATGAAGATCAAATTGGTTTTTTTAAAAATGGAATTATATATTTATGCTTGTACGGATGGCATGTCAACCGAAAGAAATATTAGGAAGGATTGGTCATTTGCAAACCAAGTGAATCTCTGCATTCAGGCTGCAGGACGTATTTTTGAACATCAACTTTTAAAAGGTAAACATCGTATTACTAGTAACACTTCGCAATTTTGAAATTAAAATATCTCCTAAGCTAATAGTTTTCTGGCACAAGTACCTACACTTTGTTTTATAGAAAATGACGAGCTGCACCGATTCATCCATTGAAAAATATATAATTCCGTTTGAAAAAACAATTTGAACCTTCATATATCCTCTACGAGTACACCTACAAAAAGACTACTTGCACGAAATTGTTTTCCCCTGGAAACCATTCAACTTTCATCCGAAACGTTTCTCGGTATCATCAACAGTTTTAAAGATATTCGCGGGGATCGATTTAAATGAGTCATCCTGTACGTGTATACTGTTAACATCACGGATATAAACGAGGAGCTGTTTCATCGTTGTGACGTCCACAGTTATTCCGGACAGTAGCGGCACCGTGGATGAGACTTCTGAATAACCGGACGAACTTACAGCAGTAGCTACCGCAAAGGGACTGTAGGACTCGCAAGGGCGATAAAATCATCTCAGCTAACTGTGAGTTAGCACCAACGTTTTATGAACGCAATTAAGACGCCAGACGTTGCTCGCGTCATGCCCGGCAATTTAATCCAGTTATTTTTATCTTTTCCTTCGTTAATCACCTTTCTTTCGTACCGTTAAACGAGTTTCTGAAAAACAAGAGGACGTTTCACTTTGTGTTACATAAGTTCGAAATACTATAATCTTGTTCCACGTGAGAAGGCATTGTTTTGATTGGATATGGTAACAGTTTTTCATTCCACATTTTCGTACACATAAATTCCTGTTGCCCGAGATTTGCTCTTTTTTTTTGTAGCGACAAAACTATTCTGTATCATTGTTCGATATCTGGAACGCTAAATGTATGACATGACGAGACGGCGGATTTTTAGACAAAAAAAAAGTAGGAAGTTCTTTCTTCACAAAGTGTATAAGATGGCAGAGTTGGGTAAAATGTAATCTAATTACAAAATCTAAATCGCAATTACAATGTAATTGCAGTATAATTACGGGACACTTACAATTACATTGTAGTTTTACAAATACATTGTAATTTTTATTATAAATTTAGTATAGTTAATTACATTGTAATTAAGATTTGGGTTTTGTAAATAGATTACATATTGCCCAACTCTGCAGGACGGAAAAGGGAATTACGTTAAAAACTATGACATATATGGGGTGTCTCAAGTCGGTTAGTACAACCGGACAGGAGGTGATTCTATAAGAAAGAATAAGTCGAATAAAAAGACTAAAATTTTTTCTGGTGATGCTTCGTTTTCCAGATAATCGAACTTGAAATTTTATTGGATACATGGACAACAGAATAGGACTTGGCTAACGTATCTGTTCACTGAAGGCCGTTTCTACTTATTCTCAGCACAAATACACGTGATTTAGATGAACGTTTAAATTCAATTTTCTCGAAAACGAAACCTAAAACGAAAAAAATTTATTGCTTGTTTTAATCTATTTTTTCTTATAGAATCACACCCTGTTCGGTTGTACTAGCCGCTTTGAGATATCCTGTATATATTTTTTGTATAATATTTAGAACACTAAACCTATCGAACCCTTCAAAAAGGTAGGAATTAGAACGGCAAAATTGCTTATTTAATCGGTCGTGTGAAGTTTAGTATTAATATAGGGTTCTCTAATAGGGACTATAGGAAGTTTATAAGACTATGTAGACTACTAAAAAAGTTTTTTGGCTGTCATTGGTGAATTGTCAAACATTTTTATGACCTGTTTCCACATATACGTCCTCTATAATCTATAACAATTTAGTCATAGAGCCCTATATAATCGCACAACGTATTCAAATCGTCTAAATTTATTACGAAAATTCGTGATTGATTAGAAATAATGTACCGCAAACTTCGTTCATATTCACGGTCAACATTGGAGACCAACTAAGCTCAGAAGTCGCAAACTTGTCGCACTTTGAGTTCTGAAAATCTAAAGGTGGTTCAAGGAGGTGTCGTTGGCCCGTACGTTTTGGGCTATGAGGCCTACGATACGCTTATGGTGAATCGCGTAGATACATTATCGCGACACGATAATCGATCTGTAAAGCCCAAATTGGATAATATGGACTTGAACCTTCATCCAACAGGACGTCCCGATATGTCATACAGCCGTTGAAACAATGGCTTTTTTGCGAACATAGTTCCCAGGCTCCGTTATCTCTCGAAACGGCGATGTTCGCATGTAGGCGGCCATTGTTTTCTGGAAATTTTTGAGGATATTTTCACACAACGATGGTTATATATCCTTCAGCTGTTAAATCGTTTGTTGATCGTTGTCGTAGGCCTTGGATTTCACGTAACCCTCCAAAAAATCGTCCAACGGTAGTCAAACCGCCAGATCTTGGATTTTTTAGGTGGGTTACGCCAAATCCAAGGTCCACGCCACCGATCCACAAACAATTGAACAGCTGAAGGATCATATTCGGGAGATTATTCGTGAAATACAGCCATGTTTTGAAAATTTTCAGAAAAGAATGGCCGCCTGCATAAAAAGTCGCGCGGCGGCCATTTGGCCGATTGCCATTGTTTACACTTTATATTGCAATAAAGAAACTGGAAATTTGCCATACACTATGATTTTGATTACAAAAAATTCTTTTTATGGCACCTATTGGAAAATTCTTTATTTAATTTCCTATTAAACCAGTTCGGAAGCTCTCCGGTCAAAATATGTATATGTATAAGACTTCGTTCGAGCTGCGTAAGCACGTATGATATTTTCCTGTCTTTTTCCTTTTAATTTATTTTTTATAGCCATTACAGTATCTTAATTATTAATTTATTTTTTATAGCGTCAACGTGTAATTAGGGAACAACCTGCACGACATCGTACGTGTCGTGACACTTGATCACATTGGTATTATCCATTGTTTACACTCCCCGCTAGACACAGTATTCTTACCGGCCTGGTGTTATTATGCACGCGTCAGGAGCAAATGACATAATTGTGTCTGGAGTCGTCGATGATTCATATAGTTTTGTCAACCTGAAAGGCACACTTTCCATTCACGGAGTTCATTAATTTTCCGAACAGCCTAGGAATATATTCGGCGAACCTTCGCGTGATTCATCTTCACGAATCACTTTTTACGAGACACAATTTTATGCTGTGTTATTCAGACGTTTGTTTTTTTAATATCTCAGTTTTATTCTTGTCTCGTATTCTATAGTTGATCGTAAAGTTCTGCTTGAAATTCCAAATAAGAAAAGACGTACACATTTTTATGGCCGACGAAAGTACCACAGTTTTTATCTTTTCTTAGAATTTTCTCGATTATCCGTGTACAAGTTTTCCATTTGGAGCCATTACGTATCGTTGACTTGGATGAGGAGCATTGAAAAAGATTATTTCGTTTCCTAGATTTTTTTTTATATAATTGTAGCAAAGCTGGTCACTTTGAAAGACCTGAATATATTTTCCGAATGTACGCTGAATTGCAAAAGAGTAAATGTGTTATAGGCATAAATCTATACTGAACGATACCAACTTTAAATGTGTAATTAATAGTTGAATATACAGAAGATCCGAATTATACGTATTTTATACAGAGAATATCAAAGCATATACATATGTATGAGCATGATTTCATGATCATAAAAGTAATGATAAAAGATTTCTCATGAATATGTGTCCTATTTGATCTTGTTGACAAATTAGAGATAGAGTTTTTGTATTTCAACCAATTCTCGTACAAAGATCGCTGTGTTTAAAACTATTTTTAGAATACATGCTAAAGCTTACAATTTAAGGGTGTACAGTATCTTAAAAATCCGACTTTTGTTTCATAACTGTAGGTTGAGATCTTAAAAATATGTACTCGATTTCATATAAAAGCTTGGATTATTAAACATTTAACAATTCATTAATGAAAGTAGTACGGTAAACAAATGTTTTGTCTGACTGAAGATTTTGGTACGAACGCCAATCAATATGTAGGGGAGAGTGGGAAGGTTTGGGTCAGTTTTCAGTAAATTTGTAGTAATGATGAAAATGAAGGAGAAACACGCTTCAACTCCGAAGAATTATAATTAGTAAGGCCTTACCATCGATGTTTCACCATGATTTCATTTTACTATTCTAAAGGAATCTTTGAAAATATAATAGTTCTAAAATTAGTTATTTGGCCATAAAGATATTGAAAATTGTTAGTTGAATGTTTAATGTAGATTTTCAAAACTACTTAAGTCAATGTCGATTTTAATAACATTCTGTTAATACATTTTAATAACTTTCATAGTAATGTACCTCTGTTACTCAAACCATATGTTTCACGTTCTAATTTGTAATCTATAATTGTTGCTGATTCAGAAGGTCGTCGATATGACTTTATAGCAGCGATTTAGTTCGGTTTGCAATTTGTATTAAACTTACCATGGAAATGCCCTTCTCGCTTAGGTTATGAATACTTCTACTACTGCAATAACGAACAGTTGACATGCGAATAAGGTATGCGCAACAGGGATGGGAATATCCTAACTGACCCAAACTCTCCCCTACCGAAAATCGGCCAGTGGTATTATTTACAGATACTGTCTATTGTTGGAGACGATAATAATTAAGATGAAGCAAGGATGTGTAAATCAGATGCTTCAGGTTTAGATTAGGTGCTCAAATAAATTTCGGGTAAATATTTATATTATGAAGTATGTAATATGTTTCTGTATACTAATTTACTCCTCGTACATAAATTATTACAAGCTGTACAGAAAATCATTGGCTTACATCATTACTTGTTTGGGGCAAAAATCAGTAGTCTCTATGAGACAATAAATTTGTTAAACAGATTAATATCAAGGAAAGAGTAGAAACAAACATAAGGCATAAATTTGTAAAGCTTATGAGTATAACAAACTATAAATAAGTAGAAAATAGGTTAAATTTCCAATTTTTCTGGAAGTTTCTTTTAGTTCCTGATTAATCGTTATTTTTAAAGATGACCGGTTCTTGCACCAAAGTTTTTATACTGTTTCTACTTATCGACTTTCTTCCAGATGTTATTAGAAAATGAACGACATCGTTATTTATGGTTTGTGCACCCTTTCAGATGTTACCAAATTTTAATCGTCTTGTGGAGTCTTATACCCCTTTCAGTTTTAATGGATGCTTCTAAACCTCCTCTTACTGAGTTTCTGACCCGCTTAAAAATTTCTGACGGTGTTCTCATTCACTGGTAACTGTTGCAACTCACGACAAGGAGCATTAAAATACACTAACTTGAGAAAAAGGCTAAATAGAATATATACTTGAAATTTTAATTTATTATTCTTTTGTTCCTAGTTCACTCCATAAAATTATGCTCGCGCACCTTTCTTTTGCTGTACTCTGTATACGGAGGATCAACGAAGCGGAGAGTGTCGACACAAATGTAAAAGTTATAATATTAGAAATAATATAACCAAGTTATATTATTGTATGGTCTTCCCGACTGAAAAGCTGAAAGACTGAAATGTTTTCACATTATTTGATTAAACTCGCCATGTACAATAAAAACGACGGAGAGTTTATTGAACAATTTATATTTTGTGATGTCTCCTTTGTTTCAAGATGTTATGAATGAAAACCAAAACTGCAATTGTTTATTACCTACTACGAATTTTAGTATAAAAATTACCAACGGTGAATTGTAAACTATGAAATTTATAAAACGAATATGATAGAATGTGACGAAGTAGAATATGTTAGAAAAAATATTTTATATTTAAGAGTATCAATTTAACAGTTTCTACGTACCAAAAATGTTATGGCAACATAAATTTGTTTCGTTCGGCAGATGATAGTATGTAAATTCAGGTTTGTCGAACTTTAGCCGTATAATTACTGTTTATTCTTTTCTATTGGGTTGAACGAATCGTTCAGATTTTAAAGAAAAAGACCCAAGTATTAAACATATATTTTTTCGTTTTGTCAATAATGTATCCACTACTACTTTTAATGTCTCCGCTGTCTCTCTAGTGGCACTGTATTGATTGCTTGTAACTAATTCGACGTTGTCTTTCACAAATCTTCTTTTTTGGTCTGAGTGGCATTTATAATCTTTTGAAACTAATAAAGCATTAGGTGCCAGAAATACACTTTCTTGTCTTCCATTTACAAATTTATCGCGTACAAGTTTGATTATCCCAATGTTTACGATTTTTCTTTTCACCTGAAGAGAACAGAATAGAGAGAACAATATAATTTATAGGTTATAATGTACTGTATAGTAAATAATAAAACAGGAACGAACTTTTTGTTTAATCCAATATTCAGATGTCCTAGTGGTTCTTTATTAATGTCTGAAGTATGTACCCACTCTTCTATTTCGTCTTCCAATTTGCTTGTCTTTCGGTCTAGAACTATGTAAAAAGCTCACTAATTATTAACAAAGAAAATTATTTAGTGGTTCTTCTGTCTAGGTATTCCAGACAGCGAACATAAGCGTGAAATTTCTTTTTCCTTTTTAATCGATCGTATCGATATTCTTCAACTCCAATAGCAGGTAATAATTTCAATATTACCTTCTTCTGACAATCAGGGAACGCAATCTGCCAGAGAATCGCTTTCACCAGCCCGTATAATTTCTGTCGCTTCCGGAACAGCGTGCATTCTTCTCGTAAGCGGTACATTTACGTAGCCGTGGAACTGAATTCGTGTTTTTCCTTCGTAGAGTCGCGACGACGCGACGTGTGATCGTTGGTATTATTAAACCGGATCGTGAATAACGACGTTCGCACGTTTCAATAAGGATATCGTGTCTCCGTAACGATCTGCGCCTTATGCAACTCGTTTGGATTTCAAAATACTCCTCCTAACAGTTTCATGGCAATCTTGTACGACATTTATAGCGGTAAGATGACTCGATCGTGCATGACTCTTGTTCAGGTTGTGTGAGACTGGCGAAAAAAAAACATTTTGTCGTTTTTAGGCTAAGCCCCAATTTTAACTTTCGCGTAGTTATCGAGAGAAAAAAATTTACGAGGTTTGATCAAAAAGTTTTCAGAATTTTCATTTCTTTCAAAAACTATTTATTTCTTCATGAATATTGATATGGTCCCCTGCAAGGTAGTTCCCATCGGATGTGACACACTTATGCCAGCGTTTTTTCCAATTCTCAAAACACTTTTGAAACGCACTTTTCGGTATAGCCTCCAACTCGTTCACCGATTTTGTTTTTGTCTCTTCTATGGTCGCAAAACGTTGACCCTTCATGGTTCTCTTTATCTTTGAGAACAGAAAAACGTCGCAGAGGGTCATATCCCAGGAATACGGTGGTTGAGGCATCATAACAAGTAATGAAGTGTAGTGAAGTGATCATAGAGGAGATAAAGGCAAAATCGCTGAACGTTTCAAAAGTGTTTTGAGTATTGGAAAAAACGCTAGCATAAGTGTGATATGAAATATTGATGAATATACAAATATTTTTTGAAAGAAATAAAAATTCGGGGAACATTTTTATCAAACATCGTATACGAACAACTATGATCGGATTTTTTTAAACTCATAACTTTTGAATCAAGGTACAGTAGAATACCGACTGTCGATTAACGGGATAAATCGATCATCCCAAATACCGAGTATGGGAATACAGAATAAGTCACGGCTGTTTTCTGAAAGAATTAGCTTAGAAGATGTACGAAATAACATACCACCCAGTATTCTGAAACGAGCTTAAGCTGTATTTTTCAGCACTTTAATTAACAATACAATGTACTGGATTTGAAATACGTAAAGTTAATCGAAAATACGAAATTGTAGACAAAGATAATATTACTTCATACATATATCCTTGTTGGAGAAAATAATGGCTAAGTTGAAGAAATAGTACCTACGTGTATTATATATATGTATGTATTATATTATTTTCCATCATTGGCTTAACCCAGACCACGAATGACCTTTCGAATAGGTCATTGTATTCGTCTTGAAATACTCTATCAGAATATAAGTAAAAAAACATACTGTTCCATTTAAAAAAACAGAGATGACCTTCATATCTCCTTGAAGCCTCCACCTATCAAAAAACTAATAACATCGGATGGTCAGCCCCTCGATACTAAATAATTTTGGCCTGATGCATTTTTTCCTATCACCAATAACAGCCAAATTATTCAGGTGGCCGGTTTTAAGTGCCTCACCCTGTATATACACAGATGGTTGTTCTTACAAGAAAATGTGTTATGTAGTTAATTCGTATAGTTGAGGTTCTACCAATATCTTAAATTAATAATAACCGAATTTCACGGTGCCGGAAAGCTCATTTACACAGATCTGTGATAGCACATGAATCGCATGTGTTTTGTTCAATTAATGACAAAACTCTAGGTCAGACATAAAGATTGATGTCAATTTTGTAACAGCATAAACGTTAATAAATCTTGTTTGTATGTATTCTCTACATTCTATGTCTATTTGGAAATTGGAAGTGCTTTTGGCTGAAATTTCTATTCAATAATATCAATTTGATACACGAGTGTCCCAGCTGAAGAGGACCACCTGAATTATATATCATTTTTTTTTAATTATATGGTGAAATGGTTAAAGTAGAACTTGAGTGGTTTCGAAACCAATGAAATACCGCTTTAAAGATTTCTCATATTATTAAAAAGAAAAAGCAGAGATTTAAGTGGCCTCCTTCAGCTGGAACACCCTGTATAAAGAGCATATTTGTGAGGGATTGAACTTAACAGCATATTGGTAGATATCGAGAGATGGATGGCGATGGGTATCCGATGAATGTACCTATGTATTGTCCTGGAATTCTTGGAATCTGTGAATTGTGGGTCAAAATGGATGGCGGTAGGGGTCAATCCATATGATGTGCCACTGTTCAGATATCGCAGTTTATAAATCGGACGGATAATAAAATAATTTACCACAGTACGAGGCCCTTACAGGCGAAAACATTTAATTTGAAAGTAGAACATAGAATATTTCTCAAAAATGCTACATTTTGCATTTTGAGAAAAATGAATCGACTTTTCCTAAAAACACCCAAGTTTGGCTGTTTCATATAACCCCAAAATTTTATGTTAATTCAACCAGGATGAAACAGACTTTCTGACGTATGTTTTTTTTCTGTTATAGGTAAGTCAGTATGTAAGCTCGATGCAGCAATACAGGATCGAAAGTGGACAGTGGAAGTCCAAACCAAGACGGAGAAGTTATCATTTAGGTATAGAAAATCTTCATACTCCGTATCATATAACATTTGTAGGGCTTCAAATACCAGTACAGTTGTAAGGAAACTGAAGTTTTCCAAACAAATCAGTGCCAACGGACAACTTTATTATTTCCCTTAGAAACTCTATATCGTTTTCTATGCCAATCGGTTGTGCAGTTAAGAAAATTCATTTATAATCTGTTGTATGAAGTGAAGGTTACACCATCCTCAGATAACAAGCTATAATAATTTTTGATAATAATGATTTGTTTTCTTTTTTTATCCGTGACCAATTGATACCAAAATATCAATTTGCCTTCTAATTCTGAACGATTTGAATTTGGATAAGCGAAATTAGGTGCACTTACCCTGTTTATCTTCCTTCAAGCTTCCATCAAAGCCTAAAGAACCGGGTGGTTCACGCGTCCAAAGGAAACAGGAGAACACGTGCCGCGAACTTGTTCAAAAGATTGTCGCGCGCGCGCAAAAAAAAAAGAAAAAGCCGCGCGGTGATTATCGTGCCTCGCCACGTTTTCCACGGTGGTGCGTCCGCTTTTTTCACGGTGTAGAACGCTTCAATGGGGTCGTTAACTACCATCGGTGCACGTACACGAAAAGATTATTGGTTGTGAGTGTGAGGTCGTGGCAACACGGGTGGGGATTCCGGCTTTGGAAATCGCGCACGAACCCAGGTTTTTCGTTTCACCTTCGACTCACGAGATTTGACCGCGTTTGGACTTTTAATTGAGAGTAACGAAGTGTTTCTGATTACTTTGCGAGAAACAGTTTCTCGTGACGAACGTGATTATGTCTGTAAACGTATAATGTCTGTCAGACTTGATACGCGAATTAAGCCTTCCGAGACGGATTTTTTTTCTTTAACGATAAACTCAGTAATACGATAGTACAGGCTATAATACACTCGAATATGAAGAATAAAAAAACAGGTTAACACGTTGGCGCCCGATGTTATTCTCTTTATGGCTTAAACCCCCGCCCGTGACGCAGATCCGCGCCAACGGGCGTCAATGTGTTAAGCATAGTTTTGGAACTGAAATATACAGGATGTTAGTAGAATTGCGAGACATTTTCACAGAGAGGACTCTACATGCCAATTCATGTCTTAGATTTGGGTATCATTTTGCTGACATAAGTTAAAGCGTAGACTATACAGGGTGTAACAAAAATGTTGTCCGACTCGGAAATGGGGCACTCGGGGGGTGAATTGGAACGAGTTTTTCCTTAACAACAATGTAAGCTGAGGCTTCATTACCGAGATATTAACGAAAAACCCCGACCGATCAGAGCGCGAGTTTACCAGCCGAGTTCCCGCGCTAGCGGTGGCTACGCGCTGCGATTTGTAGCCAACGCTACCGTGGCAATGAAACAGAAAATCTTACAAGGAAAGTGTACGCGAGGTGAATTTGTGTTATTGCAATAAAACGAGTCTGGGGGTGGAAACACCCCCTTAACGAAATTGAGTTTCTCTGTTGTCACGAAACTCTACGAAATCGTGAAAGATATGTTCTCGAAACATAACCGCATCACCAATTTTTGCGCAAATTCTTTATTGTCATATTGTAGAATATTTAATTGAAACTAAAAAAGTTTCCATATAATTCTTTTGCGGTGTTGTTTTTCGCAGATATGAAAACTCATAATTTTTTTGAGGGCGCGTTTTCACCCTTGGACTCCCTTCCAACGACAATTTAATCAAAGTTTTTTTTAATTTTGAGGTGTAGAACTTTCGTCGCTATGACCGCGTACATAATACATGTACATACATACAGGGTTCGACCGAATAATATGTAAAAGCAGGTACCACGTGGTTTCATACGAAAATATAAGAAAAAGAGAATATAGAATAAAATTTTGTCATTCTTGGATTCGTTTTCGAGAAAACCGAATTGGAAAATTAATCGGAAACGCGTGTATTCGTCCATGGTAGTAAGTAGAAACGGAAAACAATGACCAGACGCGCTAGCCAAGCTTATTCGATTGCGTATCCAGCAGATATTCAAAGTCGATTGTCTCAAGAACTAAGCCCACAATGATAAAATTATATCGTATATTTTTTTCTTATTTGTTCATAAGGAATCACGTGGCACGCAATTTCGCCATTCTTGATTTTTGCTTTAGTTTTACATGTAGAATCCACCGTGTAAAAGTGTCCCACATTTTTATTAACATCCTGTATATTAATTGAAATAGAAGCGCGCAGAACGCTGGCCGGCCGTACTACCGGCAGATCGACGACGTCATGAGATCGCCAAGTTATAGCGCGGTTATAAAATCGGTCAAGCGGAAAAGAAAACATGTTTCGAGCGTTGGAACGTCCATTTAAGGGATCAAAGGGGAGATAAATCGCTCGAGCGTCGTTCATGCCGTACAATATCAATTCTGTTTAATACTTCTGACCTTTTTATTGGTGATAATATCCAACAAAAAACTGAAGTCCTTTCAATTATTCCAAACATTAAACAGAATTTACAGTTACCCTCATAGTAAATTAACTGCAGTTTGTTGACAGCTTTTTACGTTTTATTATAATGCAAGTCGTACAGGGCTCCGTTTGCGGCGGTATCAATAATAGGTGTCACCGCTTCAACGCGATTTACGACCGCGTTATATCTTGGCAAGGACTATACAGTAAAGTCTCCATACTTGTCAGTCATGTCACTACTGCATAGATGGCGGTCGCTATCTCCATTCGACAAGAAGTCCTCCGCGGAACCAGTCAACCTTTCCATTCGTCCTCACTCGGTCATGTTTTCTTTCTTTATCACTGTCGCGCCAACAAAGGCCAGACATTTCAGCGCCTTCGCGATATAGAATCTCCTTCCTGTTCTATATTTGACACTCGGAGGTTCCGAAATACCATCATGTATGAAGACCTTACTGTACTTTACAATATCTATTTTAAGGATTTAACCCTTCATGACCTGAATTATGTTATCGTTATTTTTACCGTTTATTCCAGATACCTACCTGAGAACTGTACAAATATGGTTTTTTGGTTTTTTATTTTTTGCATTTTTTTATTCAAATAGCTAAACATAGCGTCTCTGAGTGTTGACACCATTTTATAACATCTCAGAGAACTTCAAAGAACTAGTAACTACTTATATCTCCTAGCCAAGTTCTAAGTATATTTGTTAGTGGCAGCATCTTATTGTAATATAAGTGGTACTACATAATACCATCAGCACATAAAGGGTTAATTGACTTCCTATTATTCCCCAAAAAATCGATATTTTTATTTTGTCTATCAGAATTTATAAAACTTATTCTAAATACAGTTGACATTCAGAGATTCCGAATACTACAGAATCTCTTCCATGCATGGAGGGATTACTATACATTACAGTATTTATTTTAAGGATTTAAATGACTTCGTATCATTCCCTAAAAATCGATACCTTTTATTTTGTCTATCAGAATTTACAAAGTCAAACACGGCTACGTCAGAGTTTGGTGTTCGTGTAGATACGCTTTTGATCCTGCGAGAAACGGGAGTAGACGTTCCGCGTAGCGACGCGTGCAGTTTTAATATCGGCGTTTATGCCGTTCATCGGGACAGCTCGCGCGCGACTGCCGCGTAATTTTCACTCGTCATTCAGACGGAGTACATCCTCATTAAACCGATCAGACTGAGTTTGCATGCATTACCTATATACGAGCATCGCGGGACACGTTATTCCAGGAGAGGCTGTTGCGCGCGCCACGCCGGCTAAGTTCCTGAATGGTCAATCAGGAAACGGCTCAGCTTCCGCGATACAATAAACGCCCAAAATAAATTATACATACGATGAAATTACGCGTCGTATTTGGAGCGGTAAGCTCACCAATCCCGCTCATTCGCGAGTTCAAGCGAAACAGTTAGTTTCTGTTCAATCGGTGGAACCGGGATAGGGGGAAATCTATATTGTAACATTTAAACGCAAATCCGGTTTATTAGGGCATTATTCTCGGCAGTTTTTATTAAATAGAAATCAAGTTTCGATTCTCTGGCAGTTGACTGCACATCCGATACTAGGCCCATTTGGACTCAAAACAGTAATCTCGTATTTATGTAATATAAAGACGCGTTTCGATTCGATTTTCTATCTTAGAGTAAGGAGCCCAAATTTCGTCCCCTCTAAGGTTCTTTGGTTCTTGTTTGAAAGCTAATCTATATTATAGTCTGAGAAATATTGAATAGTCACTTTAAAACCTTAATTACGAAACTCTATTGATCACTTCTTCATAAAAGTTCATACAAACGAAATCAAAAATCAAAGATGCATTTTTCACTTTGCAAAAAAAGTGTTCTCAATATTACCCCCACCCCCCTCCAATATAAATTGGAATCAATTTTATAGTTGACTTAAAAAATATAACAAAAATTAAAGAATAAAATCATACACAGTGATGGCACAGGAACTTCTTTGTTTGAGGTTTAGATTTATGCGCATACATAACTCATAGTACTATTTGAAGCATCCAGCATGTTTAATCAATTTTTCTTCCTTTAACTCACTTGAAAATAGCTTGTCACATAAAACACAGGTATCATCGGAGCGAAATTAAGACCACCAGTATAAGGGGGCGAAATTGGGTACAATGTCACTTATCAATATGATTATCGATTCTGACCTATAAGTGACAGAACAAAATTACGACTTCACATTATGAAAACAAAGACAATAAACTACATCTAAGAAAGAAGAACATGGCAGAATGATTTATCATAAATACTGAAATCTGGTTTTAAATGAGTAATCACTACAGTGCACTGTGTGTAAAACAATAAATTGTCGTAACTTATATTGAAAGTGATGAAAATTTTTGTTTATTCTACTAGCTTATTAGAATCATATTTAACACAAGTTAAATAATTAATAGATAATTAATAGATAGATTAGGGGACGGAATTAGGCACAGGTGCGAAATTCGGGCCTCTTGCTGTATTATGTTTTCGCATCAGTTTAATAATACTCATAAATAAAATTTTAATAAAATAAGGTAGACATGTGTATTTATGATACATTAAATAGTGAATTACAACAAGATTTACTATTTGTTGGTAGAATGCTCGTACGAAATATGGGTTTCACTATACAATTGTTATTGTATGTATGTATGTTGTATAGCAGAGCTGTATAACTTCTGCTCCCGGATTTGTTGCCCCACTCCGGGGGTACTCCCACTACGCGGCTCAAGCTGCCTCGTCTGCTACGTACAGAGCGTCGCTCCCGGCAGCCAACTTTGCCCACCGCTGGGGTAGGAGATGATTCTATAACGAAAAATATGTCAAAAAAAGAATAAATTTTTTCGTCTGAGGTTTCATTTTCGAGAAAATTGAATTTGAAAATTCATTTTAATCACGTGCAAATTTTCAAATTCGATTATCTTGAAAACGAAGTATCATCGGAAAAAATGTTGTGTTCTTTTTACAAATTGTTTTTCTGTGTAGCATCACCTCTTATCCGGTTGTACTACCCGACCTGAGACACCCTGTATATTGTACAAGATGATCCATCCACTCTGTCTACTTGAATTATCAGCAAGAGCAAGTTTAAGTCACGGTGTACCTACGTACATAGTGGCGATAGTTTCGCTTTGAGTGTAGTAAGTGTGAAAATAATCTGAAGGTCAAGTGCTAAGTAAGATACGAGACGACAATACTATACACATACGGGTGCGTTCAGATGTGACGTGTCGAGTAATATTGTGTTATTTTCAGCGCGTATCTCACACTGAATTAAATTTGTTTTAGTAAGTTCACATAAAACGAAATACTGGACTCGAGAGAAAACAACGATAAGTTCATTTACACTGAGGACTGTATAGACTGTAGATGTATACATATTGACTGTTTGATTGCTGACAAGAATCTAATTAGCCATCCATGTGTCTTGTCCGACGAAAAGTGAGAACGAGAATGAAAGTGTGGCGGCACTACCTCCTACATTCGCCATCAGAGGTCTACCGAGTTGACACCTTTCCCGCAACTACCTGAAGCCTTCCTCGTTCGTATATACATATACGTCCTTAACCGACCATCGTATATCCCCGCGTCTAAGGCAGGGTCTACTAGGTAGCCTTACGGACGAGTCCACTAGCAGGCCCAGGACGAAACGCTCCCTCTCCTTTCCTTTTCACATTCTCAAGTCAACAGATTACCGCCAAAAATAGTAATACCATGGGGTAAACGTACAACTGTTTACTTCTACATTTTCAAAGTTTGGTGAAAAGTATTTTCAGGCTTCGAAGAAATCGTTATTTTCACATCTCTACTTCGTGTGTGCCTTAAAAACTATATCAGTCTAAAAGCCTTTTAAAGCGTAAATGAAAACATCTCCACTATCTTTTAAAATGTAACGTTTATTGTTCAAGGCCGGTTTAAGGTTATAAAAACTAAAAACGTAGGTTACTGAAATTGTTATTATGTATGTTGAAAAACGTATATTTTGTTGTGCCCAAAAGTTGATGGCCTTGAAATCTGAGAAAAAGTAACCTGGAGCAAAATTGTTGATAATAATATGCACCTTTTTACACTGAAGAATTAAACTATCTCCTAAACTAATGGTTTTTCGAAATAAACAGTTTAATACTTTTTTTTATAAGGAATTACGAGCTACATTGACTATTACATTCAGAAATATATGATTCCATTTAAAAAGTATCAAATTTGGTCTTAATATGACCTCCGCGTGTTCACCTAAAAAAAAGTACCAACTTCCATCAGCTTATTTCCCTTTCGCAATTATGTATTCAACTTTTATGTGGAACATTTTTTACCATCAACGGTTTCGAAGACATTCGAGGGGGTCAATTTAAATCACCCGCCTTGTATATAAACATGAGTAATATAATACAATTTTCATAAAAATTCTTTCGTTCCTTGGTTTTCGATTTCCGAATATTTACGACCCTATTTGGTTCCGTTACTGAGAGAGTTCATTAACCGTAGTCATATGAAACAAATCTATGTAATGTGTGTGCGTGTGTATATGCACATGAGCGGTGCTCCTTTCACATAGAATATAATCATCGTCAGATTTATAACAGGATTTAACACAAATACGGCCTCTCGACCCATCAAGCACTGCTCTGTGAGGAAGCCAACTCCCTTTGTATACTCTATCGTTGGCTTAATCAATAGAGACAAGGAACAGCCCATTTAAAACCAGCAGTATTTACCATTTGCATCATTTCAGAAAAAACCATTGCCTATAACACAAAAGAAGGGCAAGAATCGACTCTTTGAAATATCGTTCGTTTTACTGATTGCACTCGTTGATAGAAATGTTATTTTTATAGCATACACTAGTAAACGCAATATTTCGAAAGGTCAAGTTTTTTCAATTTTTAGTATTTTATATTTGTTTTATTACACGTGTACAAACAAATTAAATTCATTTTCCTAAAATAACATTATGATATGATGACATTTCTTGATTTTAAGTTATGTTCTTCTTAATATGTAAGACAATTTTCTTTTTTAATAAAATAAGTGTATGTTTACGAAGAAGTTCCATTTATATAGAATATGATACAACGGACTACATAATTGGTTCTAATACCTCGTTCGTTATAGCATCTGTTCGTTGTAGCATTGAAATATTGCATGCAATTTCATAAACAATAGTAAAACATGACTTTCTAATACTATTCACGACTGTTATTAACAGATTCGCATCGTCAGTTTTTTCTTTTCCACGGTAACGAAGGGGCACTGGGACAGCCGGCAAATGGCCAATCGTATTTGCCCCCGTTCGTTATTACATATTCGTTCATTTTAGTCATCTGTTTGTAATAATACAAACTGTTCGTTGTAGCATACCCCCCTGTATTCTCTATTTAAAAAATAGTAGGAAATAGATTCTGGCAACGAATTCTGGGTCATTATACATAATGTATAAATTCATTCATATGTTAGTTGTATTGCAGTTAGTATAGTAATTGAAGGTACTTTCAAGATAGCGACAGCTGCAAGAAGCAGTATTAGTGAAACATCACGGCAGTATGATTAGGTTAGGAAGTCAACACGTTATTTGCAATCGATGCTTTACCGATGTTAGTTTTCACTAGGATTTATATTAGGCACAACAGAGCACAGCATACTAAAATAAAATCTGCACTCTAGTTTAACTTCTATTCAACTTTCTATCAAGCATCGAGTTTGTATTTAATCCCACTTTTCATCAATTATTCCATAAACATATGACATTGCATAATTTGAAATAGATAAATGAAAGATAATCGTTTAAAGTGTCATCGCATTAGCAATTGAATCGACATACCCAATTGAAACAATTAAAAAATTGTTTACTTATAGTCACCTTTCTTAAACTTTGAAACTTATATAATTTTAGCAGTTACCAAAACTAAATACAAATTTATGTCTTTTATTATTAAAAGAAAATTTATATATTTTAAACACCAAAAGTTATTAAATTTTAGCAAATTTTCTTTTTTTATTACAATTTAATTATAATCTCACGTAACATTGAAGATACTGTATAAAGACTTTATATTTAAAGGTAAGGTAACTTTTCATTAGTAAGTATAAAACGATGGCGATGAGATACACAAGTGACGAATTGTAACGGGATAGGGACAAGAACAACGAGAAACAACCTCACTGTTGGACAAGCTTCCTGGTAGCTTATGGTAACGAATTTACATGGCTTCGGATAAACGAACCAACATGACCCGTATTATAGCATCCACAACACGTTATACACGCAAGTCTGGTTTGATTAAGCTTGAGTTGCATTTCGCGTTCCTGTTACGCAAACTCAGCATTGTACTTTCTTCGAATACGCAACAGTTCTTTGTCAGCGAAATTAAACGCTACTAATTAACATTTACTCTGAATTTGATAGCAAACGTGTTATGTCATTTCTTGATGAAAGATAACATTAATGTCTTGACAAACGAGAGAAAGAATGAACCTGAAACTGTCATGTATTATTTAAATACAATTTTTATTACGGGACTAGTAATTTTCATTATAAATTTCAGTAGGTTGCGTGATGTGTATATTGAATCTGGTTAATGTAATGAATCATAATTTTTTATAATTAGGAAGTAAAAAGAATATTATAATATTTTCGCATTAAATGGAACGCTATATTTTTCAGCATTGTTTATAGAAATATTATTTTCAGTAAAGTTTTTCTACATACAATATCGAATAATTGCAATAAAGAGAGAGAATAATGAAATTTTTCAATGTAGTGATTTAACGTATAAGTCCACGAATAAGATCTAATATGCAATTGTAACATATTTCTCTTAAGTATTTCTGATGTTTCATATACCTGGTGCCAAATATTTCGACGCATTTCTTGTTTTATGTAAATCTGTAAGGAGGGTTACTTGTGTGTATTATGTATTGTATATTAATTTGTTTGTAAAGAAAAGTCACAAATTAGTAGGCCATACAGGATGTTTGAAACTCTTCAGCCTTGACCAATTTATGATAAAGTGCACTCAGAACGCCGACGGTCTCGCATGTGAACGTCAGCTTAATTAGCACCGCAAGTAAATAAGTTTTTTTTTACGACGAACGAGTCGCGGTTACGCAAGCCTCTTCTGTTCTTCATCGATTAGCGGTCAAACCGTGTAGCAACCTTCAACCATCGCCATCTTGGTTCCGCGAGTGTCACGTCAAAGGTGCATTGATTCGTCATCTCACCACAATTATAGATAGTTTAATCGTTTCGGAATACTTGCGTAGTTTGTAATCGTGGACGTTCCTCGTTTTCCGTGACAGCAATACGTCGTCACTTTGGTATGACGCCACGGTGCGCAGTGTAACAAGTACTTATTTACATGTAGAAAAAACAAGTTATACAGGTCATTGATATGTTAATCATATTTACACACTACAAATTTTAATTTTTAACACTCAGAAATTCATTTAGAAGTATTATTGTGAGTGCGATTTTTTAAAACTATTTGTATCAATAATAAATTTTAAATTATTCTTTATCGTTACAGTCTTTGTCAATTTCTGTTGAATTTTAAGGAAATTCAAGCTCTGTATCTTTTAAAACTAATTAACACGTTGACTGCCAATTACGACATCATTCATAGTTGAAACGTTGCAAAGAGGCTGGATTATTTAAATACTATTACAACATTTTTGTGTGAAATTAATATAGCAGTATAATTTAAAACAAGACAAGCAGCCTCTATTAACTAAACGTATATATTTTAGACGATTTATGACTTAAAAAGCGAAACAAAGTGTGTCTGGCTACATACGACCTTTTTCATTGTGGCAGTCACATGTTAGTCTAGATCAGGGGTTGGAAAACTTTTGGGACGGAAGAGCCAAACGTGTCAGGCGATAATATTAATTATATCTTTATTGAATGAAGAAAAAATCACACAAAAAATTGCTTTCATTGGTTTCAATCAGTGTGAGCAATGAGCTTGCATTTCCTTAGAAATTTTCTGTATGTCTGATTCGTAACTAGTCGTTTTTAATTTAAAGCACGATTCCAAGTTGGCATCAGTAATTTGATTCCTCACTTTACGTTTAATGAAATTCATGTTACAATACGATTGCTCACATAAATATCTAGACCAGGAGATACTAAGAACACCAAATGCAAATCTTGTCAAGTCATGATATGAGTCCGAAAGATCATTCCAAATATGGAAAATCATGGAGTTTGCCTTCTGTAGGTCTTTTATAGCAGTCTGCTTGTGCCGTGAAATCAGACTGCATTTTTCTTTTTCCAGTTCTTTTATTTCAGTACCAAGACGTACAAATTTGGATCTCTATAAGTCTTTGCTTGTCAAGACCAGCAATTGTATTTCAAAATTAGCCGTGTGAGTATCAAACGGAGAAAAATTTAATTCCTTCGCATTGGCATTAAGAGGATTTGTAATAAAAGTTAGAGTCGTTTTATCATTTTTGAATTCCTGAAATTTTTGAAGAAAAGATTCTCTTATGTTTAAAACTGCTGTCTTGAAATAATCTTTGTTAGTTAGGACTCACTTATTAGTCACTTTGTTTGCTTGCCCCGCCTGTCCAATTGAATTAACCTATAATAGTTTTATTTCAATTTGAATTTTACTTCAGAGCTATATTAAAGTACCGAAAGAACCGCATGTGGCTCGCGAGCCGCAGTTTGTCGACCCCTGATCTAGATTATTGCTTATTGAACCTAGACGAATCTCCCGACAAAGCACTCAGGAGCAGACAAAATTTATATCAAATCGAAAGACATAAAAGGAACTTGCTTAGCCAGACAATTATTAAAGAATGGTTTCGTTTTTTTTTTTTTAAATTCTCTATGAAATGTTGAAGATACGGCAATAAAGTTGTAATATGATTCGAATCACTGGAACTTACTTGTATCTTCACATACGAACCTTTTTAGTTATTAATATTAAAATAGGACACTTTTCGCTCACTTTAATACCGAAGGGATCGCAAACATTACGAACATCCACTAAGTGTAAATATATTTGTAACACACTTTGTGCTTTTCACATTGTGCTTTTATTCCGCTACAAATTTTATTACCAATTTTAATCCGTTGTTTATATTATTAGATTAGAATGTTCTTAGATTTGAGGGACGTTTACTCTCAATCTAAACAAAATCGAAAGTTTCGAAACTCAGTTTTTTGATTTTTGAACACGAGTTGTGACCCTGTGCGACGTATAAAAAAATATTTATCCATTACGATCTGTTCACCCTCTGGAACTTATACATATTTATTGATTTCATTTGTACAGTCTGGCGTTATAATGGCACAAAGAACATGTATGTATTCCTTTCAGGGTTTCTAATGACTGAACTGCGGATGTCATTATTATACAATCTATATTATTAGCATCATAAGAATTTATATTTTAATAGACTCGTTTATAAATACAGGAAAGGGAATGTAACTTAATATTCATTTATTAAGGCTTTTACTTCCTCTAAAATAATACTCAATAATAAATAATATTCGTTAATTTCCTTATAATATATAGTTGTTATATTATTCTTTTATTATTTACAGTTGTATCAACCGGTACAATGGATTATTAATAACTTATTTGACTTTATTTTTTATCATTTTTGGAACAGTTTGGTTCTTTTAAAAATGATATCAGTTGAAACACTTGATTAGTATAACTTTGAAAAAAATAAGTTGAAGCTATTTGCAGCTACATGATAATAATGGTTACATGATAATATTAAACAAGTCTAGAATTTTAAAAGCATAAAACAAGTTTGTTAGCATTAAACAATATTTTTAAATAGAGTATAATGCAGAACATTAAATATTTTGAAATAAAGAAAAATCTACTTATACCATTTTCAGAAAAAGTGGCTCATTTCATACCCATCGTTCCAAATCGACTAAGCACATCTGAATCTCTTTTTACATGATCCACTTTTACATAATTAACTTTTATACGGTTTTTAAACGCGTTTTACTTACTTTAAGGCGGTTGCAAAAACCCATACTAATCATTTTGCTGAAAATGTCACAAAAATCATGCATATCCTGTATAAATATTTCAAATTCATCTTTTCTTCAATACACTGTAGAGTGCAGTTGTGTTTGTTTCCTATTTCTCTCGAGACACATACAGTAAGTTTACTAATTGGTTGCCACGTACACGTAATTAATGACAAGCAACTAAAAATAAATGTTTGTTTAAAAATTCCGTTCAGCAAAATGTATAAAAGTGTAGGTTTATGTGCTGTATGTGTGTATGTTTTTCTTTTATGGTGTACAGTCCTTTTCTTGCACTGTACGCATGTACCGTATAAAAAGAAACCCAAGTGTTTTCAGATTCTTGCGCATGAAGCTGAACAGAAATCTGTAAAGCGTGGGTCACAATCGACCCCACCCACCGTCTTCGAGCGATCGTCGTCAAAAACGTTAACAATCAGATTCAGCCAGAAAACGTAGCGCGAACGATCCTCTATTATTAACGTATCGTCTAATTGCCGAGTCCTTTCTGGCGGACACGTAATCACGCCAAGCGTGTGTGTGTATTGTATACTTTTTCCACGGGAGTTGACCCTCGAAGCCCGCGTTCTGGAGCGGGATCGTCAGTACCGTCAGTACAGCCTCGACCGGCGTGCCGTGTAGAACTCGTCGCCTCCCGTCGACCGCGACCATACCCCAAGCGTTATTTATAAGTCCACCGCCGCCGTGTCCGCCGTTCGCCATTATTCCACGGACCGAAACTATGGGTGTGTGATTCAGTGCCGGCAGTGATACGTATCGAGCGGTGGATCACCTCTTCTGTGAATTAAGAAAACATTCCTTTCCACGAGGGTCGTTACTCAACCATGTCGTTCTGCCAAGGTAAAGGATTCCTCTACGTTGTATCCACCTCCTCGTGTCGCGGCTTCGCCCGCCGATTAGGTACGCTACGCGTGTATGTATTGTTGCGCAGGCCGTAACAGGTATCCGTTTCCGCGGGGGTTACGATCGAGACGAGGATTTTATTTTAACCATAGACATAGAAATATAGACTGCGAATTAGGCTGGGCCGGCGTCCCAACTTTAGAAAGAGACGGGTTACTTTCACAGTACTTGCTTATATATTATTAATATAGCTGAGTCAACCATTTAAAACGTAGATCGTCTGAACCTCATCCTCCCACTACTTACAATACTTGTTAGATTTAAAAAGAGATGCCAAGTTCTCCGACAACTATCTATCTCTTTCTAAACTTGGGACGCCCGTTTTAGGGAGACGCGCAGTCTATATGTCTATGTCTATGATTTTAATACATTGTGGGTGGGGGGAGACGTAAATCGACGGCTTTTGTTTTCTGAGCGTTGACAATTGAAACGTGAATCGACGTCTTTAGTTTCTCATTTATTAAACGGGTATAGGGACTGTTAGACAGACAAAATCAATGGTTTCTTTTGCGTTGGATTGCTTCGATACCAAATGATCATTATACCCGTAGTTTGCACAGTCTATCGTGGACATTTTTACAAGTAATTTCAAACAAAAAAATTGTTCGGTATGATGAAAATTGTTTAAATTATTAAACGATGATGATGGTCATGCGTAGCGCGCAACTACAACTTGTCTAGGTACATAGTTTCAGGCGAACCAATCATCTAAAAGCAAAATACTTTGGGGTGAGTAATTTCAACACGAATGGTTATAGCGTGGAATTTGACTGGCGAATTTGAATAAAAATTGTAAAAATTACACACGAATCAATTTTTCTTTCACATCATCAATCTTTTTTCCGTAGGAGAAAATAGTTTTTAATAATTTTTAAAAAATTTTACAACCATCCAATGTTGATGCCAGAGTTCCACGCTATAGGAGAAGGAATTCTACACTTTCAGTTAAAAATTCAAGTAAAACTATTCATTCGTTCAACAGTTATTATGTACACAGTGTACTTATTATATCCACAATGTAATTAGAACAAAGTATATTTAGAACTCTGTCATTTGCGTACTGTCATTATTTGGTTTATTTGCTTTAGTAAACTAAACTAGATACATACATTAGTCATAGATAACGGTGATAACTTAAATTTGAATTTCCTCTTTGTCTCTCTGACGTCGATACGGCCAAGAAGTTTATTGAAACACAGAGTGTGATAACTAGACCACAGAAGTTTGATAAATTCGTAATTTCAGATATTAATATTTAACATTTGTTTCACATTATTTATATTTTTTTGTAACGTATTCAACGATTATGAAGTCGTTGGGATTTGTCATGATTCGTTGTAATGAACAATATTAAAAGAAATCTATAGTTTCATTTAAAAAACAAAAGGTAAAATCCATTGCTCCGAAAGAAAAATGTAGATAAAGGAACACTGGTTCACAAAACTTATGCGTAGGTATTTAAATATAATTCAACTCTTGTTTAACATAATTTTTTGTAAAGTTCAAGGAAAATCCTGAAATTTCGTAACCATACCATCGTGGGACACCCGCTATACAAAAAATTTAATGTCTAAATGGGAAACAGTCAGGATATGTCAGACCTTCTGACCAGTTTAGTAATATAAGCTTTCCATCTCACCAGTTACCTCCATCCCTCATGTTCACAATTTAATTTGTTCCTTGGTGTAAAATGGACACAGTTGTAAAAAATTAGTATCCTCAAAGAGATATGTAAATAGTCAAGTTTGCAAATCCTTTAAAATAAAAGGCACGGAGCCTCAGCGAAATTTATCTGTACATAACAGAATAACATCATTTCTTAGGAGAAAAATGTGTCAAATTGGCATAAGGGACGGACGAGGGTTAATGAAGGTATGAAAGTTTCCACCTCACCAATTAAGGGTTCAGGGATATTACGAGGGTAATTATTAAAATAAGAATCGTTGTGTCATAAACTGATGAACAATTTATTGCCATGCAAAATCCTTATTTTTACAGTAAAAGTATATCTGAAACTATTTTTCAACATAATCTCCGTTGACGTCCAAGCATTTCTGAGATCGATAGATGAGCTTAACGATTTCCTCCAGTCGGTGACAGTCTGGTAGACGTCGTCGACAGTATCCATGCGTTTTTCCCCTCAAACATTTCTTTAATTTCAGGAACAGATCATCTATTCCTGAAAGTATTTTTCATTGTAAAAACCAAGGATTTTGAGTTACAATAAATTGCTATCAGTTTATGACAAAACTGATTCTTACTCTAAGCTTCACTTGTCACACTATCTCAGTGTCACGTTCTTGTCACACCGGGTGTTGTATAACCGTGCGTTCTTCAATCAGTTATATCTCGGAGTCAGATGCATCATTGCAAATGTTCTTTTTGTATATTGATTCTCTAAACATAAAAGAAAAAGATTATGTAGGTTAGAACATCGTGATTATGTTAGTATAAAAGACATTCGGAACATAAAGAACAGAAATTTTTGAAAAGTTAACAAAAATTTCATTTTCTTCAAAGTACTGCAGTTTTCTTGAATTGTATTCTCAGGAAAAAAGGTGACTTAACGAGTTACTCCAAGAAATATAATTATTTTACAAAGTAAAAATGTGAATTGACGAATGAAATTTGACATTGAATAAATACATTAATTTGTTATTTACGTATTGTTGTTACATTAAAATCGAATTATCGTTATTTTATTTACTCTTACCGGAGATAGCACTACTCCTTAACAAATTTACTTTTCGTACAAACACGTAGTGTTATTGTTACACTATAAAGTAGAAAAGTTATACTTTTTCACAATTTACTTCCGATAATTGAATTTAACAATACATTTACAATAGAAATAATTAATTAAGGCAATGTTTTCCTTGATTTTGTGTTCCACAGAAATCACTTTTTCTACCGTCCTTGTCACACCGTGTTATGGCATCGTCCAAGCCCAAACGTACAATATTTTTATTTTGGCTGTTTCAAACAGAATAAAGTTGTTGTGGATGGAAATTATTAGTAGAAACATCAATCTTTTTCCCGCTAAAGTCGCCACCCCCACCCTTCTACTGTTCAATAAAACGAGACGTTATAGAAATAGTCAGGGTATGCCGTACTCGTCTGACAAATGAGGGTAAAAAAGTACGTTCGTATAAGTGCATAAACATACGCGGTCCAGCGATAAGAATTAGATGACCATGTCAACGAATAACAATAATTTCATGCCGGTGTCAAAGTGTTTCCATGATCAGATCCGATACCAGAGGAACGATCGTGCGCTCCCGCATTATGTAATTAACTGTATAATTAGTATCCTTCTAAAATGAAGCTAAACGGCCTCGGTGCTATTACGACGGGCAGACATTCTAAATAACTCGTGTACAACCATAATCTCGTTCCCCTACCCCTTGTAGAACTTTTCTTTCGCGTTGAATTATGGTAAACCGCTAACATGCTCTCCTCTGTCGGCCGTTACGAATTAACTGTATCCCTCGGCAGAGGAAACGCCGGGGCTACTTTACCATCACCGTGTAATTTCGCATTTTCTATTTTATTTTTCCAGCCGGGAATGCGAAGTTAGAATTGAGTTTGAGGGACTGGCTCTATCATTACCATCGGAGGGATTTACAAAATGTGTATATCTCATCGTAATCAGGAGGACCCGGGAGAATTATTTAAAATATTTCGTCTATAATTAACCCGTGCCCCTTAAAGTCGACAAGTTTCATAATACAAGGTTAGACCCTTTTAGTTTTTTTTTTCACGTAGATATTTCCTGACCTTTGAAATTTCTACTTTCTAGAAGGGTTTCAAAGACAGCGTTGAAAACGAAGGAACTTGTAATGTTTCATTATAGGAAAATTACACTTGTCTTAAGCTTCCTCACAGTTTTTCCCATGTGCCCTGTTTTATTTCAGTGCTCGGCTCAAAGATAGAATTATAGTTGCGACTATGTATTTTAATGTTTTCTATGTGTAGCCCTTCGCCTTCGCTTTGTTACTTTATGCACAGGGTGGGCCAGATGACAGGTGGTATCACCGGACAGGAAATTATTCTACGTACAAAAATAAGTTGAAAATGTAGAATAATACTTTTTCGTATGATGCTTCGTTTCTGAGATAATCGAAATTGAAACTCTGCTAGATACATGTGTACTTCTTCTTCACAAAAGAAGTGTACGATAGATGTAAAGCAACGGCAGATTCAAAACTCGACATTTCCGAATTTTTTGTTACAACGTACATATAAAGAACGACTAAAGGGCGCTGTTCGCAGTCAAAGGGTTAATAGGCCTTGGTCAACGCGTCTGTTCCTTACATTTCGTTTCCACTTATTGTCAGCTTGAACGCAATAATTTTGTATACAGTACGAATTAATTATTTTAGAATGTATTCAAGAAATAATTAGCATTGGAAATTATATAACAACCATCAGTATACAGTTCTCTTTCTGAATTTGCAAATGAGACTGCGAATTTTCGTATTTCGCTAAAAAAAATTATAATGTAATTTTGTGACATTCAGTACTTACACAATGTCGAATAAATTGAAAAATATTATATCTACTTCTATTGATCACAGAAATAGATTATACTTGTGCAGTACATAGTCTAATTTGATGTTCATGAGTCAAAGTATTATGAATAGTACGATTTTAGAACTTATGTTGAGTAGACAGTTTTTACTTCAATCGGTGAGGTATACTATAAGCACCTAAAGAGTCTTAAACCCTTTTCTTTTATTACCCTGTATATGATTATAAGTAAAGTACAGTGTAACAGAAACTTTTTCACAGTGTAGTGTTACTTGAAATTAAGTGACCTACAACGGCTGTAAATATCTACATTTTTATATTTGAAATTATAACAAAATGGGAATGAATATGATGTTATATTTATGATACCTCACCCTGCACGTCCAGGGAAAGATGGTACATATTGCTAAAAGCATGAAACGCTTAACTACATACATATGTTGTTGTCTTAAAACTTATATATTTTTAAAGGGTAATGTATTCAAAAGATTATATGTACATATGTATGTATAATACCTGTTGTCGGTGAAAAATGGAATGTTTTTCAACCCTTTCCGATTCTAGAATTCCATTTAGAATCACTACTTACACAGTATTTATAACTCCTATTATGAACCTGAAAATTCAATATGGAATCATATCGTATAGTTTACATAGTTTTTTGTCATTAGGTACATACATCCTTGAAAATAATATTTAGGAATTGTCTAATGAATATTCGTTTATGTTTAGGAAGAATTTTTTTTTTAATTCTCCTATTTTTCTGACATCCAAAAAACAACTATATGCAGAAAAATCTGTTTTGTTTGAAAAAAATAATTCAGGTCAAGAACGGTTAGTACAATTCAATGCCACCAATCACGAGTGACCATAACATGACAGTCAATGTAGAACACTGACTCATACACATTCCAATCTCCACTTTCAGTTTTATTCTCTTTTTTCTAATCTTCTTAAGCACAGGTTTGCCAGATCAATTCAATCAGTCGATCAATTTAGAATAAAATGGATCATTCTTCCTTCGTACCTTCAATTCGCAATTAGCTGATATATTTAATAAAGGATGTTCGCGAAGTGATACATGCCGATTTTCCTGTAACTTTGCTTGGTTGTTTATGGAACCAACTTAGGAATTTTACCGTACTTGGTTGGCGCTTCTTTTAGACTTTAAGGGACAAACCATCCTTTTTATCCGAAGCATGCCTTTTACTTATTTGCTTGTATGTAATTCGTAAACTACAAATACATAAAAAAAAATGTAGATAAATTTTATGTCGGTTTTAGTTTTCCATATATCGATAGGACGAAATTTTTGAAACTTTTTTTTGAAAATTTCTTTCTACCGATATATGGACGACTAAAATCGTTATAACATTTATGTAAACTTTTTTTGAATATCTTTTGTAGTGTACAAGTTACAAGCAAATAAGTAAGAGGGATTCTTCGGATAGAAAGGGTGATTTCTCACTTAAAGTCCTAAAGTAGGACCAACCAAGTATGACAAAATTCCTAGGTTGATCCCATAAACAACCGAGCAAAGTTACAGGAAAATCATTGTGTATCACTTCACGAACATCTCTTTTATACTATTTTTTGCAAAGAGAATTAGAAAACATCCGTATTTAGAAAGCCTTGCGCCATGCACTAAAGAGGAAAAGAAATGTTTTGGCCTGAAACTTAATTATTCCAGTTGTTAGGTCGTGCAATGTTCGCACTTAATTGCCGAACCGTTACACGATCTTTAGAATTTCGAAACCGAAAATAAAGCACACTTAGATTGTTTCGTAATGACTGTATTTACAAGTTGTGTGTTTGTGTGCGTGCGTGCGCGCGTTTGTGTGTGTGTGTGTGTGTGTGTGTGATGTTCACCGGGTGAGTTCTGGTTTGAGTCTGATTTTCGTGTGTCGTCGCTTCCTCCAAATTCGCTGAAGGCGTTACCAAACCTCGCTTCCTTATTGGTTATGCCCTGAAGGGGAAGGCAAATTTCTCGGTTTTTCCAAGTGATGTGGAGGTGGAAAACCTCTCCTTCAGGGTGAAGCGGACGTCGGTAAAATATCGCGCACGTGGTCACGGTGCGAGTTGACCGCGACGAAGCTTCGAGTCTCTCAACGGTAGGGTTTATAACCGTATTGTCTGCGAGTCAGCACACCCCGGTAAGGCCCGGCGCGGATGGGTCCCAGGTTACCGAGCGCATGTGGCGGACTGCAGACCAAATGTTCGCTCCTTTTGTCTATTACTCTCTTTGTGTCAACGAAATTGACATTGCTTGAACGAAGGAAATAAAATAATAAAAGATAACGGTAATGTCAGATTCTAAAGCCGTCGTTTCGGGTCTACTACGGAACACCAGTTTAAAAGGACGCGCAAGAGTTTCTCCAGTGACAGACAGACGTCGGTAATTGAAGAAACCGAACAGAGAAACGTTGGCGACGCGTTAATTTCTGTTTCGTTATTACCGTATGTTATTATGCGTGCAGACACACGTTACGGATACAGTTCGTTGCACGTCCACGCACACTCTCGGCTCGACCATGCTCTCCCGATCCTTCTTTTCCTTTTAAATGCATCCCACTTTTCGTTCCGCACGAAAGCGTGTTCTATATTAATCAAGATCCAAAGAATCTGGGAAATCGTTAGTTCAGGCAGCACTCGCGGCGATCATTCGATAGCCTCCGCGAAACACAAATTGATTAAAAAGGGGAGTAAAAAAGTTGAAGGGCAGTAGGTATATTATTCGCTGAAACGACGAAAAAGCGTGTGATCCTATTGAAAAGGATATAGGGAAGTTGTGTAGTAATGCACTGAATGGCAGAAGTGATTGATGCGCTGGGACTCGACCTACATCAAACAGAACTCCACGGAACTTATAATCTTTTGAAAAAGGGTTGTATGTACGCGATAATATAGAGGGTGTCTCAGCTAACTTGATCACCTCGAATAATGACTTAAGGTACACTATGAAAATTTTCAGGCGTGGAACTTAAATGGCATCAAGGGACACATCTTATAAGGTACGTGATTTTTTCGTCGGCGGAGGTATTCCAGAGATTTCAAGGTCACCTTGATTTGTTTGAACGGAATGACTAATTTTTTGTACCATAGGTCGATAGAGTATCAAATTCTGAGTAAAATGTGTTGACATTCATACGTCCCAAACCTAATAGTTAACGAGATATTTACAAAATAATCACTGCATTGAAATCGCTGTATTGAAGTTGAGGGGCATTACTCAGTTCGAGCACCTATAGCTTCCAGATACATGGTAAGTACGTATTAAAAATTATTTTGTAAGTATCTCGTTAACTATTAGGTTTAGGACTATGAAGGTCAACACATTTTTATTCAGACTTTGATAGTCTACCGATCTAGAGTACAAAGAATAGGTCATTCGGTTAAAAAAATCAAGGTGACCTTGAAATCTCTGAAATACATCCACTCAGAAAAAAAGCACTGATCTGCAATATCCATTTTTCACAAGTCATATTTTTCGAACTTTCTAGGTCATCGGTGTTTTTTTTCAGTGGAACTACATATTTTTATCATCGTGACGTAATAGTTGAGGTCAAGGCCAATACAATGACCTATAGTATGTGACGTTCGTTTGACCTTGAGTACTAAAAATTCACAAATGTAAGGATGTATATTTAAATAATAATGCAACTACGATAGAGAGATTAGTGCAAAAATTTGTCGAAGTTAATTTAAGGTACTCACAGGGGACACCCCGTATAAAACATATAACACTAAAGGATTTTGGAATAAATTTCAGGTGGTTTTACACCCTCAAAAACCAGAAATCTTATTATTGAACGCTGTACTTCGGAGGTGCAGATTTCGAGAGGATTTGTCATAGTTAAACGAGTGACAGAGGTTAGGTATCCTGAAATAATTTTGAAATATCTGTTTTAAACCAATAACAGAGGTACCAACTTGTGATTCTGAATGTGTCATACCTTATATTCAGATATTATTTGAACCAAAGCTTCTGTGTCTTTACATATTGACTGATCCTCGTATTTGTTTCAATTAATTTTTCTAGTGCTAACAATAAGAGAGATACAGGCGATAACTTGTTTAATATTCAAGTGACGCAGTAAATATCCCATGTATTGTATGGTTTAATTCTGGTCATCTTTAGCTTCACTCGACCTCTCACAGCCCCGTAACGCTCGCGATTAACCTTGGTTTTTCTCGCTTACGAGCTAACTCGATCATCACCGGTGGAATAATGCCCCCTCTGTATCAGGGATCTTTTGACCCTGTTTGCAGGCTGGCCAATTACGATAATAATTATCGGTATCTGCGTGACGTAACTTCTAACTTTTATTAATGGCTTTTTATTAGGTTTATGGGTAAATTCATTTTCGTCAATTCGATCTCCACGCTGTTTCTAGAGTTGGGTAAATTTGATTTCGATTAACGAACAAAGAATAACGCATAAAGCCCCAAAATTTGTTCGTGTTTAACGAATCACGATTTTGTTGAACGAAAAATTACTTGTTAGTCACGAGTTATTCTTTGTTCGTTAGTCATGAATAACGAAGTGTTATTCGAAATAACTCTGTGACGAATAACGCCTAATGGTAACCGACCCTGGATCTTTCGTTATCTCTACGTATCTGCCATTACGGTTCTTCGCTTCACTCCCTAAACTACACATAATGCATAATCGCTGATTTGATTAAAAATCTGTTCGAATAAAAATAATTCGTTGCTGTCTAATAAATTCGTTTTATTCACAACTTTTATTCGAAGATTATTCGGATGAAATCTTATTCAGAAAATTTATTCAAATTTCTTTTGGAATACAATTTCATTCGAATAATTCCCAACGCTGACTGTTCTAAAGTAAATAACTAATAAAATATCTTCTTTGTAATGTTTACATCTTTATAATGTTAGAGAATTTTATTGCGTCAACATGCATACTTTGATAACACAATGGAGTATTTTTCTGCAGAAAGCATTTATAAACTACTAGATCGTTTGAGAAAGTAAATAACTATCTGACACTCTTAACCCTATGGATACCGAAATAATTTGAAGAAATTTTCCATGCAGATTCGATTTAATTTTTCTCTGCGTGGCTTAGGACAGCGAATTCGAAAATAAATCAACAGACTTCATCTAAACATTAATTTATTTCCATAAAATCAGTCGAACCCAGTATTGAAGATGACTTCAGGTCGTTAAAATATATGACATTTTGCAAAAAAAGAATGAAAAATTCAAGAAATAACTAGAGGCGATTTACGAATAATTCTGAAGACTGTGGTAGCTTTCGAAACATGTCGGTAAATGAAACAATACTTTCTTTTATTGTTTACACACATACACGTTTAACGAAAAAAATTAAGAAACCGAAAAATATTTTCGCGTACATCATATCTGTTGCTCGTATTTGTACACAATTAACCCTCGGGCTTTGTTCAATAAACTATTACATTACTATTCCTTCAATTAAATTGGGCCTGAATTAAAATTGAACGAAGGAAATATATTTTTCTATCGGTGGATTATAATATGTGTCAGTTATTGGTGTCAAATTAATATACAAATTTCTATAATAAAAAATCTAATTGAGAATCAAAGAATTGGCTTCGGGTCAAATATACCTGAACAGTGCACGAGAGTTAATCAATGTCGACTTCATATAATTTTTTCCGTTTTTGCAGAGCACATGGTATACCTTTCTTCTAATTAACTCACACAATTACACAAGCGACAGAAGATATAGACCTTGGTTAATTGCTTTGTTTTCTAACCGTGAACGGTAACTGTAATTGTTCGAATGAAACGCATGAAATGTATACCGTTTATCTTACTTCATAGCATAAAATAAATTGTTTTGTTTCTTGACCTTCGCCGTAGATGCACTGATTATTATCTTAATCCATTGAGTCCCAAGTAGTGAAATAAAACGATTTTTACACGTACAATTATTTATTACTTATAAAAGTGTATAAGAAAGAATATAAATGCTGTCAAAAAAATGTTCGGATCGATACTTTTGTGTAACAAAATGTTACGTTTATGCAACTTTAGCGAGCTTCCATTCGCTCTCGGGGTTATCGAACCATCGCAGTCGGTGTTCCGCAGGTTTCTGGAGATTTCAAAATGAAATCTCAGCGACGCGGTAACTTGGCTGTCTACCTATTGAAGCACACGGGGGTTGAAAAATTCGTCGGTACTCTTACGCTTGGAATATTTCAAATCCTTTCTCGTGTCACTCCGCTCGCTATTCTCATCCATTTTCCAACCTTTTGTTAGGGCTGCGTTGCTACCTGCGAGAAATCACTTAAATGCTCGCGTACTGAATGAAAAAATCGGAGAACAGGAAGTGATGCGTGTTAGAAGACGGTGAAAATAAGTGTCACTGTATTCATTGAATGGTTCATTGTGCGTTCCATTTCATCGTCAATCAATTTTACAATCAAATGAAATGATAGGTGATTCTATATGCGAACAAATGAATAGAGTTCCAAGTCGATTTTTCTGTTACAAGCCAGTGCCACGAGCAGCGCGATAGGTTGGCGGAGTAGGTTTTCCCAGGAATATGGTTTATCAGTTTGTTAGTGAGGTGCGCGTATGAATCTGACCCGAAGTCAGAGAGCCGCTAGGATGATTGAAAACGAGGACGAACTTGATGCGAAATCAGGGAGCCTCTAAGGATGGAGTCACTTGCGGACGAACCTGATGCGAAATCAGAGAGCCGCAGGAAATATTAATTAAGCCTCGTAACTCGTTTTATAAATTTAGATACAACTCGAGCGGTAACGTTATATTGTGTGGGAAAGGTCAACTACGACTATAATGATTACCAAACTAATGAATTTTAATAAAAAAAATGACTCACGTTTATTAAAGAATATTGTTTCAATATTACATAATCAGTCTTTGGTATAAGTATGCCTTGTGTAGTGTTGTCGCGGTAAAGTATTAAGTGTAATATTACCAATTAAATGCTCGGTGTTAACGCATTGGCAATGCGGGGACTAAGAGCGGTAACCGAATAGAACTTCAACCGAACTCGCGGATTCTATATATAAGGTTAACTGATAATTCGAAAGGGAACTTAATCCCGATCTCACTGGATACAAACGACTCCTTACCGGATATAATACGTCGTGATTCTACAAGTGAGTGTACTATTCTGGCTCGCAGAGGGTTAAAATCAGAGGGTTTATACAGGGTGTAACAAAAATGTTGTCCGACCCGGAAATGGGGCACTCGGGGGGTGAATTGAAACAAGTTTTTCCTTAACAACAATGTAATCTGAGGCTTCGTTACCGAGATATTAACGAAAAACCCCGACCAATCAGAGCGCAAGTTTGCCAGTCGAGTTCCCGCGCTAGCGGTGGCTACGCGCTGCGATTTGTAATCAACGTTACCAATTCACCCCCCGAGTGCCCCATTTCCGGGTGGGAGGATATTTTTGGGACACCTTGTATAAGAGTCGATATTACTTTATAAGATTCTTTACAAAACGTATTGATTGTATTACTTGAATAATTCGTTGATTTTACTGATGATTATAAGAGATAATGCACTCTTTTGTACAATGAGTAATTCAAGAAAACATTTCCTTGTTTACATTCACTTTTCGATTATGTTGAATGTGCCAAAACATCGACTAATTGTGCATTCTCCATAATTTCTTTACAATATTTGACTATATTGATCGAACATTTTTATTCCCGTGTGTATAAAATTCCCTAGTATTCATAAAATTCTATGAAATCCGCATTATTTATGGGGCAAACAGTTGATGTTCCTCGGAAAACAGGAACTGGTTGCTTTGAACGTCAGAATTCATAGCGTGGGCTGCGTAACACGTGTGTGCTCTCGAATGGCGAGGGGGAAGGATCTGAATGGAACGTGGTCACAGTTAATGACAAGAAAGAAAAGATGCAAAGACCAAGATCGCAAAAAAAGGATATAGAGGGATGCGTCTGGAGTGAAGAGCATGGGGAAAGTTTGTGCATAGATCGAGAGACGGGGCTTGAACGTAAAAACAAAATTTAAATTCGGAACGATGGTGAAACGAGCCTTAACGATAAGCCTGTTTGTTCTCATGAGACAGCTTTTTGAATTGAATAGCAGCGGTGCAGTTAGGCATGTTATGTATATTTTTTTATTATAGAAACTTGTAAATTAATTTTACATTAATAGCTTACACATATTATTATCTACCGATAGAGCAAATATATTTTCTTAATTCGATTCCAATTCAAGGAATAGGAACGCAGTGTTTCATTGAAATGTGCACGGGAATTAATAATTACACACGAGACGATTTCTAGACGGTCTCGAAATGCTGTAAAAAGGTAACTGATATTGTTTTTAAAACGATACTTCTTATTTTTCAATGGAATCGTCTCATCATCGATGCACATGGACCAACGATATTCAAATTTTATAGGCCAACGTTCTAAACATTCTGGAGAAACCTTCATTCGAATTTGCTTCTGATATGTTGAAGACGTTGGCGCAAAAACTGGTCATTTCCATTTTTAGATTAGAATGTACTCTAGTGATAAGAAAAAAAACTATCGTTTGGTGCAACAAACAGTGAAGTACTACCAATAGTATGGTTACTGTAAAGAAGTAATGAAGACTTTGGCGCAAGAACCGATCATCTCTAGAAATTGTGATTTTTTTGGAATTAAAAGAAGCTTCTCCAAGGACTGGAAATTCAACTTCTTTTTCTGTTTATTTATAGTTTATTATATTTATAAGTCTGTAAGAATACTGGAATTTTCACCTTAGAATGCATAGCAGAATGAAAATTTCTTAATGGTTCTTTTTGACCATCTTGTGTGTATACACAGTTTTATTATTTTTTTTTTATTCTACAAATCCAATTTAATCCCTAGAATAAATCATTTCTTCTCTATTACATATTGACCACGATACTATGTAATATTTTATATATGATTCTAAAGTATTGAATCGCGTTAAATACCAAGTACAAAAATTACTTCGTGTGTTCAGTGTTTACATAATGTGCATATTGAGTTTTCCACCTGAAATTTTCCACCACTCTTCCCAAATGTAAAAGCAACTAAATACTATTAGATAAGAATCGCGTGATAACATATCGTAATCGTTGTTTGTATCTTATCAGGAGACAGGAAAAAATGATGTGTACATCATGAATGATTATTTGGAATGTAGAATCTCGTATGAACGAACGAAACAAATTCTTCTATGTTTTGGTAGTTAGTTAACCTGTTCGATTAATTAAGAACACTGGTATTACAAAAATTGTTTCTCAGATATATTTTTTTTAATGTTAAATATGGGAGGATTACTTGAAGTGGAATATTTCACAAGTTTTAAATATTAATATTAAATCGGTGCGAAAGTTTCTTGATGGGTTTTGCTCTAAAAAGGTACACTAATAATAAAGTTAATTATAATTTAATAATAATTTTATGAAATGCATAATAATTCTTTTATGACATGTATTTTCAATAGAAATGTTTCTTCTAATAACAAATTTTTTGGAACATCATTATCTAATAAAGTTATATAATTAAATCATAGTAATAAATTTACAATTTACCACAGGAGTAGAATTGACATAACACTTTCTTCGAACAGATGACAAATGTTTGTTGGGGTGTTTCTAACGTCTATTTATTTTAAACAATAAAAAACACCCAATCGCGTAAATTTTGGTTCTAAACAATAATTCATTGTGTCAAACTGACATCGACATATAATATATTAACATAATTGTTTATTGTTACCACAAAACCGTAACTATCACATCATCTGCAAAAAATCTATCAAAACTTTTACATTGACCCAATAATATTCAAGTTAAGTATTCAATACGAGAGCTGGGTCAAGCTTGAAGTGAACTTGAACCGTACTAATCAGACTTACGTGCGCATGAATAAACCGTTAGTTTATAATTCATAGTCATCACTTATTAGTGCTTAGTTAAATCATTCCGCGTGACAAATTATATTTGGTTCATAAACAAAATTGTATTTTCTTGAATTTACAGAGTAATTTGAAAAGTTTCGCCGGCAACGTATATGTTCTTTGTTCGTCTAACGATTTATTAATATTACTGTTTAAGGAAGAAACAATTTTTCTCACAACAAAGATATCATTTATAATGTGTATATTATTAGGTTGCTAAGTAACAAGTGGTCGACCACCATTCAAGATTCAAGTCAATAGTGTTTTAATTCTGTAGGTATAATTTGCATAGATGGATCAAAGTGTTATTTACTTTAATTCATTTTAACCCTCTGTAGGTCGTGATTAATTTGACATATACACGCAACAGACACGTTTGAAAACGAAAGTGTAGATGAAAACAATATTATTGAATTGCGTTCAAAAAGTTTAAGATATTTCTAGCGCCGCGATCGAAAATGAAAACGAAAATATCGAGTATTCTTTCTTGGAATATACAAAACATCAAAATGGAGGAAAAGACCTATAAATAGTTTTCAATTATTGTATGTATATCTCGGGTAAACTGCAACCTCCCACGAAACATTTAGGATCACGACTTCCGGAGAGTTAATTGCACAAACTTTAATTTTCATTACTCTCTAAAAACAATCGAAGTAATTACATATATCTATCTTTGACTTGTTATCATATGCATAACACGTTGTAACGTCTATTTATTTTCCGTAAACCTAAAAAAAATCAGAGCAGAGCAAAATTTGGAAAAAAGTATTTCAAATACTATTTTCCACGATAGATTCCATTCGGTTCAATTAAAATATTATTTTAAATAATTAACTTCAAATATTTCTTGGCAATGAAAATAAGGTGATGGAAGAAACGGTATGACTTATAACGCAATAGAGGAAATAGAAATAAAGGCATAGAACGTATATCACTATTTTCAACAAGATTATTTTGGGCGTTACGAATAAACTGAAAATAAATAAAATATTTCAAAATATACCCGAATTGTTTTCAGTGCCGCTGAAATAAACTATGTATGTTATTTTCATACTTGCATACAAAATTCACAATAAAATAGATTATTTAGTACTTAACAAATATTTCAAGTATTGAGTATTTACAAGTAGGTGAGCGTATAGATCTCGCTCCACTACGTTAAATATGTATGTCTATCCCCTATAATGTCAGGTAGTAAGGGTCCGAGGGTCATTTACGCTTTATTAGTCGAAGGAGCGACATCGAAAGTGTGCGTTGGTGCGAATTCGCATTTATGTATGTGCGTGTAACGGTTGCTGGTTTGGTGTTTCTCTAAAATTGTAGAAAAGTGTTTTTGGTAGTTTCAACAGCATCGTTGTGCATAAAAGTAAGTAATTTTAACATGAATAATTATTTATCTATAGTTTATGCATTATAAACAGTTACTTTCTTGAAAACTTGTTTTAAACGAATCTGCAATAACCATAAATCAGTTGGTACATACTATGTATGTATGTATATACAATACACAAATGTTGTATTAAGTTGGTTTAAAACAAGTTTTGTGTGCTTCAGTTCAAATAATATTCTTAATCAAAACATTTTGAACACATAAATAATTGATTTTCCCTTTTATCCCACTTTAAAAATATCCAAACATCAGAGTACCTTAAAAAACATTCATTTACATTTTATTTAACTGATATTTTTTTTTATCTGTTCATTTATCTTATCAACTGTAGAATCTAGCGAGATTTGTTTCATTTCATTGTACTGCAAATTATGGCATAAAAAAACAAAAAATACTTACTTTCTTTGATTAACATTTATGAGAAACAAAACTTTCCATGAAATGTGGGTATCACTAATCGATTCCTGAGGAAGCTCTTATCAAAAGAATTTATTTAAACATTACTATTTATTTGTAAAAGTTATAAGACATACAAATTTGAAAGTCTGAGTAATATATTTAGTTAAAAATACACCAAGAAACTTCTGCAATGGAGCCAATACTTCAGCAAAATGCTGATAGGGATAATCCCACGATCCGAGTAATTCGTGTATCGCTAAATTTATCCATTTCAAATAATTCTATACAGTTTTGTGTATTCATTTTATGTCAAAATTTTTAATTAAGTTCACTGCAAAGCGAAGACGTTAAGAATTTACTCGTGATTGATAATCAAGCCGTGCAAGCGTAGATACGTTTCAATGGAAAATAGAAAGCTACGCCTAAAACTCAAACTATTCATATCCATTGGACCTACATTTGTGTCTTAATCCGCGGTTTTTAGTGTCTATAGAACCGCTATCGTCCATTTTCACGTTTACTAGTTCCATGTTTTTTCACCGTTTCGTCGGCCTCGTTTCAAGGAAATTATCGAACGTCCGAAACACGCCTCGCACTTTCTTCGTCGAAGTTTCGAAAAACTGGCGATCTGCCCGGTACATTCACTCACCCCGTACCCTCTCGTAAAGCAACAGCCTAAAAATACGAGCGAAGATGAAAACTAACAAGGTGGAATCGACTATCGACGTGACGACTAAAGATTTGTTTTTTGAACGTGTGTTTTAAATAACATTGCGCTGACATCTAAACCGTTAGTTACGGCCTCTTGCACAATAATTTATCGAATAATAATATTAATGAATTTACAAGTTATAAATCGAAACTAGTAGACTTCTGCTGTACAAATAGTTCTTAGAATTTTATAAGATACAAGTTAAATTACTAATATTGGGTCGTTCGATAAGTAATGTCGTATTTTTGAACATCTGTTTTATTATGAAACTTACATGTATGATTTCACTTTATTACAAAATATAATTTCCACCGTGATTTATATCCTTTTGCTACTTTGAGGGCAAATTTTCAATTCCCTTTCGAAAAAGGTCTTCTTGTTTTGAGTCTATGAACACCTGTATATCGTTTTTTACTTCCTGTACGAAATTTTGAAAACCATCTTTGGGCTTTTCTTACGTTTATTGTTTCATTACCGAACACATTACACAAGTTTTCCGTTGCTTTTGTCGCATTATTGCCTTTTTAATATTCATAAAGTAAAGAATGACATAAAAGTTCTTCGCTTTTATCCATTTCACTGCGTTGAATTATTATTTAAAAGAATTTTTTGACAGTTGAAACTATCACACTTTTGAAACAGTATACATCTACATTCAACGGGGGTAGATTATTGCGACTAACACATGTTACAGAACTGCGTCAGCACAACGAAAATGTAAACACAAAGTACATACGACATTACTTATCGAACGACCCAATATTATTAGTACATTTTGCAAGTGTTCATTGTACAGTGATTACCATTTTATGTGTTACAAAAATTTATGGACTAAAATATGACAGACATCGTGGATTTTTATTGATTTTTAATTGTAGATATTTCAGTCATGATTTGACGATTTTCCTGTTTTTTATTGTTTATTGCTAAATTGTCCAAATCACAGCCTTTTGTGCTGTTTAATTATCGTAAGCACGCACAACATTAATTTGCGTTGATCACGCTTACACGTTTTTAATAAAAGAAAATACACTTGACTGTATTACATAGTCGGGTAATTCGCTTCTATCAAGGTGTATACATAAGCTCAAAATGTGAAATAGGACAATCTTGTAATTTGTAAAATTTACTTGTAGAACTCTACTTGTTTTTATTAAGAAACATGTTAATATTGTTCATAGAATTTGTTAGTACAGGCAACTTGTTTATACCTTGTAACTTGTAAAATTGAACTAATAATATTAGTTCAATTATGCAAGGGGACCTTGAGAATTTACAGTATAATCTCCTTAAAAAATCCTTAATTCGATGTAAAATTTTTATTAGAGTATTTTTGTAAGAGAAATTAATTTCTAATATCTTGATTAATGAGACAAGAGGAAACTGCATTTTCCATTTCATTTAAATACTGTTATAATGCAGGGCGTATTACTTCATGAAATTGTGAACATTTTAGGAATCTAATGTAAACCGTAACGTTGTGTCGACAACAGGTTACGGTTGCAATGCTTCATTGTCAAACACAGGCGTGTTGCATAAGTATTAGGTACATCGTTGCATGCGTAATGTCGCTGGTGATTTGTATTTCAATATAATATTCCAATACGTTGCTCTATAAATATTCATATAATAAATTAGAATTAAAGGACCATTTATCTCACGTGTTAAAAGAACTTCTATGCAAAAAATAAAACGAAAACTATTAATTACTTTTATTTCAGTATACATTACATGTTCATATTTACTATAAATTCAAAAAACCTGCAATCTACTTTATCGTCCATATTCGAGGTGTGAAAACCGTCCTTGAAGTTAAACATAAAAATTATATTTTTTTGATGGTCTCGAAACTTATTGGGCGTCGGAGAAAATATTTAATGCGAAAGTATGCTCTGCAAACAGGTTTGCGAAAATGAATTCCTTTACAACATTTTGCTTCATAGAAAGTTGCTTGAAATATTTGTAGTGAATAGGGGCATACGTATAAGGCAATAAACTCATCATATCGGTATCTTTAGCTGACATAATAGGTTGTGAATTTGTATATAACTGCAATAATAATATTTTACAGATATTTTGTGACCTTCCTCATTTTAGGGATAAATCCAGAATTTTAAATTCCGTATTTTCTTCCATTGATGTTTCGTATAACATTATACGTACATGGCGCATCCCCTTTAAATCACATCCATCAAGTCTTTAATCAGTTCACCATTTCTCTGTTAGTATTTTTCTGTCTTTTTGAAACTGCCTCTCCGTGAACGCCGATAGCGCACGTGTTAAATAAATTGAGTCATTGTTACAAATGCTCTTATACTAGTTTAAAAAAAAAAACATTTCTGCAGCAGTGTTTAACAGCCAAAATTCTTTTGACTAATTCTTAAGAATATTGTACTACATAGGTTGACTTTGCTATCATAAACAAAAAAAGAAGCTATTCATCTCTAGCTGAAACTAATTAGCTTTAATTATTTTTAAATTGGAATTATGCAACGTTTAAAATAAAAACAGCTCAATTGTAGTCACTTCGGGCAACCGGTCACTTGGAAACAACGATTATTTCTCTCGGTGCACTGTGTTTGCTCAGTCTGTTGACCTGGAAGTTGTTCGTTCAGAGACACCATCAGAATTGGAAGCAGACGACGACGACGACGACGACGATGACGACGATGACGACGACGACGATTCCTTGAAAGACACGTACTTACACACGCTCGTTCGGTTCGCGAATCCATTCTGGCGAGCAGGTATTGAAAACATGAATTGCCCTACGTGTTGCTACAGAAAGAGCCTCATTTCCCCTACACAATCACGTTGCCGAGACTGTTTGAGATGCCCTAGAGAGCTACTCCGAAGAACCAGTTAAGAACCTCCAACTATACAGGGTGTCCCTCGCAACTGGGCCACGGTTCGTAATACAAACAACTGTGCGATTTAAAAACGACATTTATTATACAACAATCTAATATAAATATGTGCTCGGTAATTCTAGTATATGAACTTCGTATCTTAAACAATACGATATTTATCATACAACAACCAATTTTAAATAAGTAATCGGTCGTTCATGGAGTTAAAAATACGAAATTTTGAAATAGGGTTCAATACCTAACCCAATATTACATTTTTTTACATTCATAGTATGAATCTGTTTGTAGGGTAAAACTAAAAAATAAACTCCTATTAACTATTAGGTATACAAAATAAAATAATGTCTTTTCTTAAGAAATTAACCCATTATTCACACAATAATGAAATAAATTTCAGTCCTCGAAATATTCGTCACTATTTTCGATGGCTGCTCCATCTTTCGGGCAACTGACAATCCCTTATCGAAAAAAAAGATGAAGGCTTTGAGTCTATGAAATCGTTGTCAATCCAGAGCTCTTCCACTGTTTTGTGGTGCGTGTCAACCAGGTTATGGTAGAGCGACCAGAGTAGGTGTATGTATGCCACTCGTCTAATCGAAAAGTATAGAGCGACTGATATGTCACTTTTCAAACGCTATCGGTGTTCTCACTATTGTTTAGTGATATTGTATTATCTGCTTTGCCAACTTGTATAGTGTTTCTTTTTTAAAAATTGGTATTTCAAAACGCCAAAATGGCGGAAAAATATTTAAACTTAACCGTATAACAATAACATAACTTTTTCGTGCGTAAACAGTAATACGGTGTTGTATGTGACACCAATTAAGTAACTACATAGTTGTAAACAAAATTCTTGATGAAAGTGCAAATGTATGAGGTTCTGTAATATGTATTTATTTAATATTACATCAATAAAGGTAGTAAATGAACTTAGATATATTTTATAATGTATATTTAAAAAATGATGATAAATTTGAACTTTCGTATTAACAAATTACATTTATTTGGTGCAGTCGATACAAACTACTAATCTGTGTTCAACACATAAAGCACACTTTCATTTAACACATGCGTTTCGTATCGTAACGTGGTATCGTATGTAACATAAATTCAAATATGTATCTTCATATAACCGTATATAAACTCGGAGTTGCACTCCACTACGTTTTAATCACTAGTACTTACTCGAAAGGTATAGTAAATTACGCACCTCTCCACGCTTGATTATGCCTGTAAGATTGAATTAAATATTGGCGGTGTCACCGGCAACACCGTGTTACTGTTCTAGGGTTAAAACAGAGTTCTAATTGATTTAATATAAAGACACCAAACCAATTAGTGCACACCTAATAGATCTCACTGTTACAATCATGGAGCTTTTTATGCCAGATTTCTGTCCCGTTTGTCGTCGTTGTATGGTTAAGTGGAAATAGGCCAGAAGGTTACATATTCGCGCACGAGGTCGCTTTTAAGGCCATCCATTTCCTTGGCCGTCGTATTCTCAGCATTGTTCGCGCTGTATCGCGACACAAGTTCCCGTCCCGAGATTTGTGGTATCTAGAAATCACTTGTGCCTGGCCAACAATCTCCCGTTCTTTTCATTTTTGCCTCGCTAATATCCACTTATCGTTCAAATTCACGTTTGCAAACAATCATTTTAACAAATAACAGTTGTATAGAAACTTCTTTCCTCGATCTTTTATTTTACTACGTGGCTGTGTAAATTATTATAGACGCGATTGGGGCCAGACTTAAAAACGGTAGACAAGATATTATATTTTCATCGCTGAGTTTTGGCTGTTGCACCGCATTCAGTTTTCAAAATTCCTATACATTATACATATTATTCAAATTGTTGTGATGTGATACATGTGTGTGTGTGTAATAATGACAATATTATTGTTATCATAGTACATAGTTAGTACACTGAAGGTATAAAAACGATCAAGAAATATGAGTAATTTCACGAACAATGTTCCATTTTCACCACGTATATATGAGTTTAGTATTTTACTATGCATTTATCTGTTAGGAATTGCTAAATTAATACGATTTATATTGTGTTAAATGTCCAAGGATATTGTAACTAACGTCACCGTAAGAACAGAAACTTCGAGATAAGAACTGACAATTGACGAGAAAAAAAGAACTGCAGAGAGGAAAGAAGAACTGCAAGAAAATAAATAAAAGATTTCCATTACACCACCTTGAGGGAAACGCTGGCATCCTGAATTAATGTATGACAATAAATTCTTTTAATTAAAATTTCCTAATCTGTATTGCTTGTATAGAAAATAAGCGGGGATTGAATTTACTTTTATTCCACTAACTCGCTTACCTTTTGAAATAAGAAATTTAAATAGGTACATTAAAAAGACAGTTATTTCCTAGATCAAGAAGAAAATTAAGTTTTTATATTCCATTGTATCTTACTCGGAAGTTGTAAGTCGCGTTTATCAGAAATGCATAATAATACACAAGCTAATTATAATAAATTCATTACGTCTTTCTAACACGACAATAAAAAACAAAACTATCTGAAAAACCATATCAGGTTCCCAGTTCGTAAGCAAAGGATTTATTGGTGATTGTATAACCAATGCTCGAAATAATAACCATTCAACTATTCAACGTACTCCCGCACGTGTCTTTAATGAATTTATACAGGTTCGAAACTGCGTGGCGTATCTCTTATTGTTTGATATGCGTCGTAACCATATATTCTACACTTGCTGAATTTATTCATTTAAAAATTCAATATCACTAAATCTGTTAATTTCCAGTCATACTCACACAAGAAAACTTCGGCGTAACTCGAAAATATGATTGTTTTTTTTTAATTTTACACATTTGTAGGAGACCTCAATAGAAGTATCGAACAATTTTCGTTTGCTGAGTTCTGATTTTCAGGGTGAAAATACCACTTAAAAAAGCTGTTTAAAAAAACGGTTAGAAAGTAAATTTATTAGCTTTTTACGCCGTATAACAGTGTTTAATGCAATTGTTAAAATTTTGTTGTTTAAATAAATAAATAAATAAACAAATTTTGAATAATTCCGTTGTTAAAATTATTAACAATTTTTGTATCAGTTTATCATAATAGGTGTTCGAAATGTTGACGGTTATTGCTAATACAGAAATTTAATAGTTTGACAAATGACACATACACATTTTCTAGTGCACTAATAATAATTCTTGCATGTTTTCCAGAGTCGTCGATGACTTAATGAAATTCATCGAAATACCTGTTACAACAATACTTTCATTGTAAATATCTCCACAAATACCCATTTTACACCTACATATTAAGCCTTACTACTTATTTACTCAGTTTGTAATACTCATTTAATTTCCGTTCAGAAATACAGGGTGTCCCGTTTAAAAAAAAATTCAAGGTGACCTTCAAAACGTTATGCGTAAACAATGTAGAAAAAAAACAACTACTCTAACATATGGCCCTCTTGAAACCATACTACTCTTGTTTCAAACATTTTTTCGTACAGCGAGTAATATACGAGTGATTTGAAATCGTCAAATTAAGTGGTGTCTCACCCTGTATATCTTGGTTCTGCGGGACGAGAAGTCCCACTGTCAGGGCTAAACAATGTTTCATCGTTCTTCAAAAATGATTTCGCTTGCGTGTGTCGCAGTTGACTGCTGTTTATAATACAAAAATAGCAATTTATCGTGACGAACGTTTCCTACAATCGATAATCGACGAAAACACACAAAGAATTCTATTCAATTAATCTTATGGTTCCAATTGTCGTCGATATCGATGACATCATGTTTGCTTTTGTCGATAAAGTATCAGCGCGTCTGACGATTATAAACACAGGAAAGAATGTTGAGATAAGATACAGGGTGTCGTAAATAAACGTGATCGACGTTCTTGTAATCGAGAGACCAACGAGGTGCGGTCGCCCCAGTCACGGTGAAGACGGCTGAAGTTTAAACTTTCGTGTAAAAATAACGCGACTCCCGCGACAGGGTTGTGCAAGAATGTTATTTTTATATTTTCCGTATTTATAGGTCTGGTACAGTGAATGAACCTGTACGTGCGCTCACCTTTCTATCTCATAGAGGTACAAAAGTCTAGGAAATCTAGTATACTAAACAGTTTGTAATTAACTATTATATTTTATTGCGGCTGAATTTTTTTTTCTCATTCGCTTGGAACGGTGAAATTTATCTTTCGCATTGTGTTTAATTTGTTTTATAGTCTTTGTTACGGAATTTAATTTCTCTACGTCATGACTCGTGTTAAACTGTTTTTATTTTTCCATTTTGTCCTTCCTTGAATCTACAGAATGAAACGCAATTTAAATATGTTTACGTGTTCTCTTTTAAGCTTTATGCTTTATTGAAAACATTTTATTACGAAATCAAAACTATTATCAAAATAATTAATAATAATAACCTTTTGTGGTGTACTAAATCGAATAGAAATTGAAGCTAAATTTTATTCATAAAGTATAAATTCTCATAATTTCTGTTTTTGTTACACTAAATTCTTGTTTTTCAATAAAGTTTATTGTACAAATATAGATTCCCAATCATGTGAAATCAGCGATATAGGTGGAACGAATAATTCTTTGACTCACTGTATACATTCATTTGTTATATAAGGCAAACAAAGCTGATAGCAGATAAATTCTGTGATTGGTAATCGAAGTACCGCCATAACTTCTGTTTTACTCTACATTTCCGCTTAAATATTTCATTTTCACGTTCGTAAAATATTCAGTCAATTGTTTTCCACATAAATCGTTTGTAAAATGCCTGCTTGAAAGAATTACAATAGTAGCGTTGTAAGAGCTTTTACTCTTTAAAATTGATTTTTGATCAAATTGATTAATCGATGATTGTTATTTGAGTGAAAATAGATGATCCAATTCAAAGTGTAACAGTACTGCGTATGCATATATGGAATCTTTAAAAAACTATATATACTACTTTGTATAGTATGACCGGAAAACAACATTGGGTACACAAGCAAATATGTATGTAGAATCATTTCATATTTTTTGGAATATGAGAATATTTAAAGGAAAATAGTTTTTATTGAAAATACCTGAATGTATAATAATTATTCTAACAAATTTTACAAATCGACCATTTTATAGTTTATCGTCCAGAGATTAGCTATCGCCCGGTCATCCATGAATTAATTTATCAATGTCCCTTTTATATTTGGAAAAACAATTTACTTATTGTATTCAACAGATTCAGTATTACATTCAATAGTTTTATTATTATAGTAGCCTTCCTTTAGTAGTATGTAGTTTGTCTTTATTAAATTATGCAGCATCTAATACGATTGTTCGTTAAGTTTATCATTAAATAAGGAATATCCATCACTCACAATAGAGAATACATATTATGTAGTTTGAATAGGTATACTTAACTATTGCGTCAGTGCAACAGTTTTAAAGGATTTTCTGCGGAATGATACTATTGTCATGATTTCATGAAAATGATTAATAATTATACTAACATGGTATATGTCAGTGTCAATGCAGCACAGTGAGTTGTTGTTTAGACCAAGAATCGATACGATTGAGTGAATCTTGTCGTTTGAACTAAAATTGAAATTGAACTTTTGGACAAAATTTTAAAACAAAAGGAATAAACGTTACGAATACCGTAAAAATATTTGTGATTTATTTGGACAAGCTGTTATGTCAATCTCACTCTGTGGTAAATTGTAAATGTATTAATATAACTTAATTATATATATTCAATAATAATAATACCCCAATAAATTTGTTTATCAGCATAGAAATTTCTACTGCAAATACACAGGTTGTAAAAGAATCATTATATATTTCATTAAATTAGGTATTGTTAAATTATGATTGAAATTATTATTAATCTACTCTTTCAGAACAAAACTCATCAGAACTTTTGCACTTACCAAATACAAGAATTTTCCGTATTTTCGTTTCTTATAGGACCACAATCTACCAATGAAACCAAAAAAAAAAAATATTACATGAAATTCGATTGTAATCACTATGTTAAAAAATTGTACACAAATGTTACATGCAACATAAAATAGATAACAATGAATATTTCACTCTAGAATACGAATGCCTATATTGATGTGAAGTTATGATATTCTGAAATGTCAGAACATCAAGTGAATACAGATAGAATAAACGCGATCGATCTGTTGTGTTCTGCAACGGAAATTGCCTTGATATCCGTTTCACACTGTGTCGGTATTTACTTGCTGGTATGTAACAAAATGTTCACAGTCGAATTTAATATAACAGTTTTTTCTCATTTTCAGTTGTAAATTATAATTTTACCATTTGTAGAGAAAGCCCGAAAGAATCTGTATATCTATACGTATACACTTAATTCTCTTTTTGCACGATTTGTTTTGATCCAACACGGTCCGATACATGTGCCTTTTTAAAAATCTTCACTTAATTTTAAATCTAAGTGAAAGTACATATTCCTACTTATTTTTGGTGGAAAGTGTTCTCAATTAAAAATTGAAACATTCTTAATTGGTTTATCGTGTTATTTTTATTTTTATTCATTTTTATGGTCTAGAGAACATCGTTCATTTTTTTCATACGCGCGGTATCTTTTTTTGCGCCCATGGATTTTTCGAGAACGAATATAACGTGTGAAAACAGAATTAAATGTATATAAAACAAAAGGAATAAACGTTACGAATACCGTAAAAATATTAAATTTATAACATAAATATGTTTTAGTGTTTGTGTCTAATGATATTGAATCAGTACAAAAGATTTGATGGTTTGTGCTCTAAAAGAGTAGACCAATAATAAATTTCTTTATAATGTATAATAATTTATAGATATACACAATGATTCTTTAATAACACATGTATTATCAATAGAAATATTCATTCTAGTAAACAACTTTTTTAATTATTATTAGTCAGTGAATTACTAAATTACATTAATAAATTTTCAATTTACCACACGTATCTGCAGAAAATCCACCAAAATTTTCGCACTCACCCAATCCATCATCTACAAATAATATAAAAAGACATACATATCTACAAGCAAGTTCCGTGCTTTTGACGGTGAACTTAACTCTTTTTGAAATATACAGGGTGAGTCACATAAAGTGTCCATCCCTGAATAACTTTAGAAGTATGTGTTCTACAAAAAAGTGTTTTATGTTGAAATGTAGAAATTGCACGGTATTGATTATTATAATAACCTATTTTTTTTACAAGATATCGAGATGACCTTGAATTTTCAGCTTCCCTTTTCGTATTAATATTTAAAAGAACGGTGAATTTTTTGCCTTTACGTTGTTCGTAGTCCGTAGACATATATGTATAATAGACTGCGTGGTCTTATGGTAGGGATGAAACAGCACCAAAAAGAGAGGACAATAACTGGAGAAACTTTCCTCTCTCTCTAATGGGGTTGTTGATGGGAGATTCTCCTATAGCTAAGTGGAGGCAGTATACGCGTGCAGCATCCCTTCTCCTCATCGCCATCCGGTCGCTGTCTCCCGGCCCTCTGCGATGTGCCAGCAAGAGTGGAGTTACTCCAGCGCTACTTCTGTCCCTTGGTCTCGCTTCATCCCTTCTTTTTTTTTACTTTTTTTTTTAACGAGGGGAAAACCTTGGAAAGGTGCACCGCCTCCGATGGGGGCGGAGATGGCTAATGTGGGATTTCACCACGCTAAAAAAAGCCCCCGGTGACCCTCTCGGGCGTGAGGGCCGGCCGCGGAATCGCTCGACATTCACCGCGACCAGCCCCGCCCTTTCCCTCCCTCTAGCCTTTAAGGGAGGGTTCTTCTCTGGGGGGGGGGGGGGGGCTACCCCAGTACCACCCCCTCGGCTCTGTTTGCCCTGCGGGCGGCGCGATGGGTCATCGCGGTTGTGACCCCTATAAATCACGCCCCCCGCAGGGCAACTCGATTCATCCCAACCATAAGACCGCGCAGTCTATTATACATATGCTATGTCGTGGTCTTACCACTTACCTTACAAATTATTAAAATGGTATAGAAGTGGACAATTTCTGCCCTTAATTAACAGATTGCAAAGGGTGTATGGAAGTCAACGGGCATCACTTTGAGCACCTACTATAGCAAAGGTAAATAGTAAGACCATAAACATTGTTTCTGCAAATATCTCGCTAATTAGTAGGTTGAGGACAACTAAATTTCTATACTTTGTTATAGAAAATTCACTACTCTTTTAAATATTGATACTAAAAAGAGCGCATTCCGTTTAAAAAATTCAAGATCACCTTGATATCTCATAAACAAATAAGTTATTTTAAAAAACCGATCCAGCAATAATGTGTTTCCGTCGATGCCGTGCAATTTTTATATAAAGCACTTTCTTTTAAAATACATAGTTTAGAAATTATTCGGAGTGGACAAGTTATGTGACTCACCATGTATCGTCTGTTGTCAATGAATTTTGTCCCTTTCCGGGCAGCATACAGATTCAATTGCGGATTTCATTGGAAAATCTTTGACGGCGCGTTTTGCACGTGGTGTGAGTTACAGCATTGTCACCGACAGTGGAATAAATCATTTCAGTAGCTGCCGCAGCGTTTTTATTGAGCTGATACGCGGAGTATACCGTGGCGAATACGTAATTTATCGGTGGCCATTGCATTCACAACTGTTTTCTTCGTTGCATCGCAAACAAAATGACAAACGGCACCGTATTTCAAACAAACGAATGCCATTGTTATAAATACTCAAATGAGTAGGAGGATATCTCTATTTAAAGCGATATATTGACTGCAGAACTAAAAGCAGAAAATAGTTTTAAAACACCTAACAATATCTTACGATGGAAGTTATCCAAATGTTAAGTTAGTTCTGGAACGATAGTGGCTGTAAGTTATAGAACTTGACCCCCTAAGAACTGAAGTAAGTGTCGTTCGTCCGGAAAATTCAGTATCGATCAGAGAAATAGCTTTAAAGTTTGCAATAAGTAGCTTTGAAAATGGATATAAATAACGTTCTTTACGTCATTTGACTTTTTAGGTTTTTGTTTTGGATACTACGATGAGTGGTTAAACATAATCATTCATTGAAACGACCAACGTTCCAGTTATTTTTATAAGATATTAGGTACTGTTTTAACTATTGTTTTTATTAATATATGAAGATAAATATGCTGTAAATAATTTAAGAAGAAATAAATATACACACATTATCGAAATATATAATAATTATTAATAAATATTATATATTAATTGTATATACAATGTGCGAAGTAATTATGTATCTCGGTCAAAATATGTATTTCTAAATCTTCCTTAACGAATGCGTTTCTTTGTTGTATCCTTAATTGCGGAATAACATTTATGCTTATAGGTAACATATAATTATGATATAATTGATATATACCATAAATATCAATAATAACATGATTATAATTGAGTTTTGGTTTTTGTTTATAATATGCGGTTATATAAGATGTATATTAACCAATTTTTTACTTTGTCAAATACAATATTTCATCCATTGTTCTAAACCATTCAGTTTTTAATTGACATAAAATTGAAATAATTAACTGAAGTGATAGTATTAGTTTTGCTTTTGTAATATACATTTAATAAATAGAACACTTTGTTTAAACAAATATTTTATTATTCACTTATTTAATGATGTCTCTTGTCGTCCAATATAATTATTTCGTGCACTACATGATGATATAAAATCTTTCCGCTGGGATCGTCATTTTGATAAAGCTTTCTAGACTTCAGAAAGTGTATATGTCCATACCCATAATATTGTACCTGTGAACTGCAAACATTTAATTAATTTGTAATTTGGTATAACAGAAAATACACATTCACCCTCCGTATGGGTCGTTGACGACCAAAACAAAAATTTACTTTTTTGCGGACTTTTCTCCAAATTTTGATTATTGCTGAAATAAGTTTTAAACATTTTTTGACTTAAATAACGATTCTACAATATAGTAGAGATTTTGATAAGTGTTCCAGAATTTTTCGCAGATTTCTTGAAAACTGAAAACAGTAAAAATAATTAGGCACGAGCATAAATGAACCAAGTTTGCCTACAGAGTGTGTAAAAATATATTTGCCTAATGGAGGATTATATATTTGTTTAAGTTTGAATCAAGTTAGTCCGGAGAAATGCATAAGAATCGAGTATTTTTTAACGAAAAATTACGAAATTGAGGTCTCTTGCCTTTACTAAACTGAGTTGCACAGCTCGATTGAGTATTACGACAGTACATACCGCGTATGACTGTAATAAAATTCCTGTTACACTTGATATGCAAAGACTGGAATGTACGTAGGAAGTTAGCTAGCATTATTGCCTTATACAAGATTATTAATCATCGCATAAATTGTCTTGCTGCTATAGAATGTATAAAAATTAACGCTTCTTCTAGGTCTCTTTTTGCATTGTGCCCTTAATTACCATTGCATTCTTCAGAACTAATGTACGTAAGACTGACTATGCAGCAAGATTATAATCCATAAGCTGATGGTTGTGTTGAATCAAATTTTTTTTTCTTTGCAAACTCTCTCATCTCTCTCAAATATTCAGCACAGTAAGCGGTTCTTCGTTATGCGTTTGGCTACTGATTTCGTATGTAGAAGTTGTTGTAAATTAATTATTATGCATCTATTTTCATAAAACGTGTATCATGTTATCGCAAATGATTGTAAATAATTAAAACATATTACAGATTGACGAGAGAAATAAATAATTCGAGAAATAATATGAAATAATATGAATGACCAGGAACACTGAAATACTGTCACTGTTAATCATGCTCCAGCTGATATTAATCTTTATCCCCCAGCTGCTTTGAAATGAAGAAATTTATGCAAGCTTAGACAGCGACATAACTAGAAAAAGGGTTAATTGGGTATTTGCGCGGTGATAGCCTTTTTAAGATTTATGTATTTACATACATTACCTATCATCAATGACATATGATACAAGTAGCTTCAATAATTTGATCACTTACTGTATGTAAGTACTGTTAAATATTTATATCTCAGACAATAATGTACTTAATGTTTACCTGAATAAATACACGTTTGGGCACTATGTTCATTCTGTTTCCTGTTCAGCTACTTCGTTTGAAGTGATCGTCTTACTAATAAACAATATAAATACACCTGGGTCTCTTTTTACACGTTGGATGTTTTATGAGAAAAAGAATTTAGCAGTTGAACATTTAAGGATTTAGGTTTTATTACTTTATTACCCTTGAGGAGACGGAACTGCCTGTGCTATCGGTAAAGCAGCACTAATTATCTCCCAGATGTCTGTAACCGGTCACAACCACATTTGTGCTTTTACACTTTCGTACATTTTGCAAAACGGAATTTTTTCGGATTATGCACATAAAAGAATTCATTTTTATTTCCTTGTGATCAATTATGGATATCTGACAGCCAATTAGTATACTTACTGTATGTGTTGTAGGAGAATTAAAAAACAAACAGAACTACACTGTACACTGTATTGGGGGTCATTCCACGTGAAATTGGACACTTTTTGGAGTAACATTTGGGATTTTGTGGACACTTGGATATGTTGTAGTCTTTAGTAATGTATAAATGTATCTCGAAGGATTTTAGCAAATTTAAAAAATTGTTGATTCTACAGTTGTTTGCAATATAGTGTCAACCCTTTTTAAATAAATGAAAACTGTTGAACTAACAAACTGATAAAAATGAGCTTTGTTGGTGCTTACAGTGGAATGATTTTCATGACAATTGTCTGCGAACTAATTAGCGTGTGTTTCTGCATCTGTGATAAAGTAAATACATACAACGTGTTTAAAAAACCGGTTAAAAAGAGATCCAGGTGTACGTATAATTCTATAATCATACCCAAATGTTATGATTCATCTAATTCCGCTAAATGTCCCAATTTTTGTTACTACAATCCTTTTTTAGTAAACGAAAGTATTTAAGAAGTCAACCAGTAAATTTGATCGGCCACTGTAGTTAGTTTGTCCGGTGAAACGCATTTTACCATAACTGGGCAATGATCCACAGTCACTCATCCTCCTGTTTAATAATGCAGCGCGTCCATGAAAGTTACGAACGTCCACACAAAAGTACGAAATAACATGTACCCAGTAGTAATAACGCGAGGATGAACTAATCAGCACAGGTCGTGGCGCCTACGAGATCACCGACACACAGAACTTATTGAGCTGGTAGGGCAGCATTCCACGGTCCCGAATGACCGTACCCATTCCTTCGTGGTCTCCTGCGAGCACTGAAAGGATCCACCACGACGTTGCAGTGCGCCTCTCTCGTCATCGCCCGCGGCGAGTGTGCCGTGTACTTATGTACCTGCGAACGTGAAAGGTAAAACAGGAAACCATTTCGTTCACCTGTTCCACTCGACGCCGAAAATCGAACTACACGGAACCTTGATCCGACCTTCTCCTCCGCGTTAAACATTAAATGCCCACCAGCCGGCCAGACAGCATTCCTCGACCCACGCTTCTTCCCCATCCTTCTTCTTCTTTTTCTTCTTCGTTCTTTATACTCTTTTTTGCTGTTTTTCGTCGCTTCCTGTTCCTTTTTCTCCACTTGTTCGGTGTTGTAAGTTTGCACGTTAGGTCTCCGCTTCTGTATTTTTTTTCATTTATTCGTTTATCACGTTAGACGTATTATACAGGGTGATGCACCGCCTAACTTGATGATTTCAAATTATTCGTGAATTACTTGCTATACAATAAAATGTTTCAAACAAAAGTTGCATGGTGTCAAGGGGGCCATATGTCAGAGTAATTATTTTTTTCTATATTGTTTACGTATTAAGTTTGGAAGGTAACCGCGATTTTTTTATAAAATAGAATGCTCTGTATTTTTGTACGGAAATTAAATGAGTATTGAAAGCTGAGTAAATTAGTATTAAGGCATAGTAGGTCCAAAGTGATTATTTATTGAGATATTTACAATGAAAGTTGTATCATAAAAGGTTTTTTTATTGAATTTCATTAAACCATCGAGAAATGTAGAAAATATGCAAAAACACTATGATTAATGCATTTGCAATAATCTCTAGAAGTACACTAGCAAATGTGTGTCTGTCATTTATTATGCTACTAGATTTCTCTATCAGCAATGGCGGTCACCTTTATAGTAAAACTTTCATTATAGATATCTTAATAAATACCTACTTTAGACTTATTATGCTTAAGTATTTATTTACTTAGTTTTTAATGCTGACTTACCTGATATCCGTAAGAAATATAGGGCGTGATCCATTTAAAAAAATCAGTGACCTTCAAAATTTTATGTATAAACTATGTAGAAAGAAAATAATTATTGTAACATTTTTACACCCTACTACAGTACCCATGTTAACAACCCGTTAAAACCATACAACTTTTCCATAAAACATTTTATTGTACAGCGAATAATTTACGAGTATCATGAAGTCACAGTGCCAGACATTTAATGTATTCCTAAATCAATTTTGTTCCATTCAATATCTGGCAAAGATACTCACTAACGATATCGAATTTTCCTAAATATGAGAGTTAATTTTCCACTGAAAGGATTGATCTTACGATTGATGTTGATTACACATTTTTTACTTTACTTGGTGAATATTGTAATCCCCTAAATCCTTCGACCTTTTTCTTTGAACATCCTACATATGAAAAATAAAAAATGCTGAAGTTGAGTAGATTATTTATTAGACCATATACACCATAAGTGTATATGGTTAGTCGGTTGTCGGGACGTGTCGTGCAGTTGTAGAGTAAAATTATTTGGAACAAGAAAAGCTAACAAAATGGTTTGAAATAATTTTGTATAGGCCTAGATATGTTTAGTTTAAACTTATACGGTTATACTACATAAAGTTTTTAGAAGAAATTTCGATGGAACAAGAATTAGAAAAGAAAGAAATATGTGTTTGGTTGAGTCAAAAGTAACATCAAGACAATCTATATATGTATAATGATATTATATAATCATTTACACATCCTCCATTTCTATTATACATTGTACTCTGTAATTAGTAATCAGTTTAAATATTTTTGTAAGTATTTTTCACTCAATTATTATTTAATAAAGCTCTGATGTCAGTACTGAAAGTTACTTACGGCTCAACCCAAAATATGCTTCATAGTGAATATGTACATATGTATATTAATATTCTTCTTAAAGTATCTGGTTTATACATTTCTTTAAAGTCTGTAATACTGTAATCATCCAAAGCGATAATTGTGATATTAACAAAGATTTCAACATCGATGTCATTTTATTTGTGAAACTGTAGACTTGTATTTTCTTATCAAATACCTAAACTTATCTATACTATCAGATATACATACCAAGTTTACTCTTCTTTTTAACTTGAAATATATTTTAAAAATTAATTTTTTTATTTACACGTGTACACCGGGAACATGCTTCGATACAAAAAGTATTAACAGTAATAAAAAAAGTGAACAGAACTGTAGAGTAACATTTAAAGATATATGTTTATAAAGAAAAACACTTTATAGTTAAAAATTGATCTTTAATTAATTAAAATTGTAATTTTATGTTGCAATTTACTAACCACACTTTCATTTACATTGTGCACTAAGTGTAATATAAGCCCGGATTTGTATTAACTATTCCAACTTACAATTACGGACTCATCAACACTATGAAACAAATGTATTTATTAACCTTTCATTAAAACATGAATCCATATACAAACGGAAAATTCAAATTGCTCTAGTTTTAGTTTTTTAAAATAACAAAAAAAAAAAGGCTTTATTTAAACGCACCGAATCTTCATAGAAAAACGTTTCACGTTTTTGCTCAAATTTAATCTTAAGCCGCGTACTGACTTGAGCATGTTTGCGCGCACGAATGGTTTACGCATACGAACGTTTGTGCGTATGCAATTTTTTCGTTCTTGGAACATTATATTCGTGCGCGCATAATAGCGCTCGAGTTCTTTGCGAAAACCGTAGTGAGCCAGTTGAAATCAGAATGTCATCAAGGCAATCATTGTTACCAGTGCTGCGTATATTGTAATGCACATAATCATTAAAAAAAACCGAGATAAACGATAGTGGATTACGCAGTTATAGAGGCAGAGCAATCTATATCCTTTGATTTTTCTCGGCGAAAAGATCCCAGCAAACTGTTCATTTTCTGTTTCACTTGATTTACGTCTAATTTTGAAATTAAGGGGAATCGCTTCCCACGCATCAAGTTTTTTATTGCAGGAGAAATGAAACTCATGTTTGGAGTCCCATAATATGGGAAATTTTTCATATTCAGCAATTAAATTGAGTGCCATTTCGTTTGTCCGTTCCATATTACTTTTTTATACGCACAAGACGTTTATATTACGAGAAATGCGTCCTAACTGAGCACTGGCACGCACGAAAATTGTTTGATAAACCGAAGATCGCGGATCGCGTTCGTACGTGTTTAGAGCCAGCGCACATGCCAAAATGCTCAAGTCAGTACGCGGCTGAATGGTTCGATCAATCGTCCAATTGAAAATGTAATTTTAGGCAGTAATACGTAAGATTGGAATATCGATAAACGCAAAAATATCTTTTATTTGCACTTGTAATTAATGTAGTCGCATATCGTGGAACAGCGTTCGAAGGAAATTGCAATTCAGTGTCCGTATGGACTTTTACCATCGGCGAATGCAGGAAACATTATCGGTAGATTGCCAAGAAATGTCCACTGGAAAGCTTTAAAGTAGAAAGTAGAGAGGAATTAAATCGAGAGAAGAGAATCACTGTCCCGTAAATTATTATAGAATGCTCTCGGTGCAGAATAGAAACACAGAAAGAACTTGTTTTTACAGTTTTCCATGAATATAATACTCCTGGAACAGCAATTCATGATAACAACAGTTTTCTAAAATACAATAAAAATTACGTTCTCGATTATTTAATGTTAAAGGTAAAATGAATTTCAAGAACTTCACTTTCTCGTTTAACGTACATAATTGTTGCCTAAATTAAAGGATTATTACTACACTGCGAATGTGTTTGCATTTGTGAATAATTGTTATAACTCGAACCCTGGTGACGTAAATTTTCAATTTTTTTGCTTAGTATTACGTTAAAACGGTCACAAATTGATTATTTAATAAGTCAAAAGTAGTAGTAGATAAGGCCATTCGCGGTACATATATGTATCGACTTTGTTGCTCAAAAGCACCTTCTCTTTCCATACGTACATATGTATATCGAACTCTCTCTGAACCCGTTAAGTATTTTTACATTTACATTTTGTCAAAATATTATTCCATATCGAGTACTGTTAAATGTATTTATTTATCTTCCTTTGACTTTTCACTCTAACATACTACAACTAAAAAAAATCTGGATATTGATGATGAGAAGAGTAGTCAGTAAGGGCTAGTGATGGGATCAAGTATGTTATAAGTAGGTTTGAATCTAACTGTACAGTTTTGAACACCTCATCGTATATTTCGAAAAAGGAAACAATACTTTTAAGTAGACTTTAATCTAGACGAAATAGGTTCGAACTCATTAACAATTACTTTGAGAAATGTACTTAAAAAAAATGACACTTGTAAAGCGGTACTTCGAAGTATAATCGAACCTTGACTAATAATAAGTAAATTCGAACCCTGTTGCGAGTTTTTTACCAGAAAATTTTGTACATTTCTCCTATGCAACGACTTTGTTGTTATACTTGTATACAATAAATTTAGAATTACGTAATTCTTAATGTGCAATCACATGTTATTCGATCACTTCAATTTATATGAAACTAATCCAGATAAGCATCTGTATCTGAAAAGATTTTCCATTTCATTATATCTTATCGACTTCTGCGAATTACAACATCGACTCGACACTTCGAAAGGCCAATGTTTTATTAACATGCTGCAATCAAGATGCTTGAACTGCAAGCTCAGCTGTTTCATTGACACAAAGTGATTCTAAATGGAGACACATCGCGCTAATATTGTGGGGGTCAAATGTAATGACAGTGGTATACTGGTTACATCACACCCACGAGCCTTTAAATAGAATGTTCTTGCCAGTTCACAGTTTTGAGTATTAAGTCATTGTTTAATCCCCGAAAAATATTCAACATAGATTTAACGGCAAAAGAAACCTAATATAAGAAAATTTTATTTTACATTTTCGTCTTACTTTTTAAAGTCAAATCATTATTTAACTTCCGAAAGATTTTCCAACGAAATTTATGTAACTGTAAGCAAAGCTTAATATGAAAAAATTTTATTCTATATTGTCGATTTACTTTTGAGTGTCAAATCATTATTTTAACCCCCAAAAATTTTCAATCTAGATTTAACTGTAAACGAAGCCTGATATGAGAAAATTCTATTCTATATTTTCGACGTACATTTGTATACACTAATCGTCCGGCACGTTCATGCCATTTTGAAGTTCAGAATCGCGGTTGATCGTTCTCAGTTGGTGTCTTATTGTAGGAGCAATTATAGTCTTCCATTTCCCTTTAAAATTTTTACCCATTCTCTGATAATTTCGCTATTAGAAGTGCCCAACTAGATTGGAGCAACTCATCTTAAATATTCAAACTGAGTCGAGTAACTCGAATATCAAAGTAGTTTGATTGTTTGAGCAAACTTAAAAGAAATCTGATCTTATCGAACGACTTATGCAGTTGGAACGTTTGCGCGGCAAGGATATATGATAGGAACACGTACCCACGGAATTAGTTGTGCGTGGAAATTAAATCATTTAAATTTCTGTGATATAATACCTACCTCTGAATTTACAAGCAACTCGACATCGATCGTGTAGCCTGAACAGATTCCAGTTATTAAATTCAAGTAGCATAAGTGCTGCCACGCGGATCGTTCAGGCATGCAAGCTGTGCAAATCATCCGAACAGATCAAATTTATTCAAGCTTCCTGAAATAATCAAGCCAATTGAAATATGACTTGTTTATCGAGTATCTTGCTTGAGTCGACAAGCAACAAAAAAGGCAGTATTGGCTACCAATCGCAGCACATAGTCAACGCTACGGCGAGAACTCGACCGACAGACTCGGGCTTTGATTGGCCGGGGTGTTTCTGTCATATCTCGTTAACAAAGCCTCGGATAACATTTTTGCTAAGGAAAAACTTGTTCCAAATCATCTCACGAGTGACCCATTTCAGGGACCTACAACATTTTTGTTACACCCTATATATAAATATTTTATGGCCTTCAACCGATGGTATGTATTATTTAGAGAACAGGACCCATCGATTTTGTCAGCTGCTTGTCACAGACGCATAATAAAACAAGAAAGTTAATATGCCACTAATAGATCGCTTTGTGATTTGTGACTACTATGAACAGTTTGGGTTTTTCCGCTAATTTCGTACTCGTTATCTATAATGTACTAGAGAAATGTTTTTTTTGTTTTATTGTCCCTACCATGAGTCTTATAAATATGAAATTTACCTTTTTCTTAATCATTTCTTGTTCCTCCCTTGACGAAGCAACATTCGCTGTAACGTGCTGAAAATGCTGAAAGTTGCAGAGATTTCAATTGAAAAACGTACTACAGTATGTGTGTATTAGTCGTGGTGAAGGCTATTCGATCGGTGATATTGCAAATAAACTAAAGATATTGAAGAACAGTGTTTGGAATATCATGAAAAAGAAAGTAACGATCGACAGCGTAATGAATTGAAAGTTCTTTGTGTTTTCCTGAGTCAATCCAGGCGTTCGGATACTTTTCATCGGTTCTGTATGCTGTATGTGCATACATAGATGTCTTCAAATTCGATTGTCTCGAAAATGAAGCATCATACGAAAAAGTTCTATTCTACATTTTCGACTTATTTTCGCATAATCTCGTGTCCGGTTATATTATCCGTCGTTGCCCACCCTGTATAATGATGCACCGTACGATTGCCCTCCACCATAGTAATCTGCATACGATGAATTCTAATTACGCCACTTGAATATACCTTACCGTAGTATGTGTACAGCGATTTGTAAACGCGAAATTACTTCCTTCCCTTAAATCTTCTTAACAATATTATCCTCGTTGAATTAATATGCTTTCTCTTTAATTCACGTTTAAATTGTACATTATTCTGCGAAATCACGGATTTCCTTGGCTTTTTTCCAACGATTCCCTCGCGAATACACGAGAGTATTCAAACGATGGTATATTCATAATTCAGGAGGGTTCAGATTGCATAATATGGTGAACCGGTTGAATATACTTTACTTACTATTTCGGAGGTCTGTGCAAAAGTAATATCTATGAATATGTTCGAAATGGAAACATGACCATAGGCCATGAACAAAATGTATTTTCCGGTAAGCATCATATGAGGTATCCTATGTTCGTTAAAAAAATACATTAAAGCTGTTCATTAGTAATAGTGTGGATTCTATTATAGACTACCGATACATGTAAATTATCTTAGAGAAAAATATATTTAATCCTCGGAATACCATCGGCTCGGCGGTCTCGTGAAGTCTTGTAGTGGATCAATATTGACCCATACCAGAGTTGGGTACAATTTTATTCGAATAATATTGTGCATAGGTAGTGAAAAGGTGTCAGCATCTTAACATCGTTATATGTACTGCTCTTTAAACGCTTAATGAGATGAAATATGTAATTGTTTTCCATGCGTCTACTCATTCAACCAGAAATATATATTGTTTTATTATAAAAATTCGAATATCAACGTTTAATCGATTAAAAACACTTCATTTTATTATTAATATTATAAAAATTGGAAATTCAACGTTTTTTCGGGTTTATTTATAGTTTGTTATACCCATAAGTCTTAAAAATGTACACCTTATCTTGTTTTTCACCTTTCCTTAAAATGACTCGTTTATTGCCTCATGGAGATCACTGATGTTTGCCCTAAACAAGTGATGGCGTACGTCAATGATTTTTTTTTAAATTTTTAATCATAAACAAGCAATAAATTATTATACAGAAACACAATAGTTTGTAGTACAAATATTCGAGATTTATTTAAGCACTTAGTACGTCCGAAGCGTTTAATTTACTCATCTCTGTTTCCTCCTAATTATTATCATGAAAGCAAGAGGTCTATACATACAGTGGAGGACAAAAGTATTCTTAACACCCTTTAAAACGGAACAACGTCTTTAGTCCGAGTGACTTGAATTCTTTTGTGAAGTTATGAACATTAGTTTACTAAATGACGTGTAAACAAACATTGAAAAAGTTGCAATTGATCCGAAGAAATAGTAAAGGTTGCTTTTTACAACTTTTTTATTTGATACTGTAATGAAAATTTAATAAATACATATCGAAGATTTATGCGAGTTACATACATGATGAAAAATTTTATCAAAATCGGTTATAGTTGCTATGAGATACAAACGATTAAAAATGTTGAAAATCACAGTTTTTCGCGACTTTCGACCTACAACTGTAGTAAATCTAACAATTCATACATCTTTTTGTCTGTCGCTCGTTTCTGTATCAACCGATTTCAATGAAAGTGTCAGTATGTATATAACTAATATAAATCTTCGATATGTATTTATCAAATTTTCATTAAAGCCTCAGATTAAAAAGTTGTAAAAAGCGACTTTTACTATTTTCTTCGCGATTCCGACCAATTGCAATTTTCTCAAATTTCTTTTACACATCATTTAGTAAACTAATGTTCCTAACTTCACGAAAGAACTCAAGCCACGCGGACTAGTTTGAAAAAAGTTGTTCCGTTTTAAAGGGTGTACGAATACTTTTGTCTCCTACTGTATATATTAATGTATGTAAGTATGACATATTACAAAGAAACAAAAAAAATGGTAAATTTCCAATTTTTCGGAAAGTTTTTCTTAGTTCCTCGAAAAACGTATTTTCTTGAGATGACCGGTCCTTGAACCGAAGTCTCCATTATTCTTTATAGTAACCATACTATCAGTAGAATTTAAATGTTTGTTGCACCAAATGATAAAGTTTTTCGTTTATCAGTAAATGATTTTACACCAAAGTCTTCGATTTCTCGCCCGTTACTACGTACATTATCGTATTAATAACTGCTTGCTACGCTTTACGTACACATTGCACAGCAAAACAGGAATCGTTTATTTACAATATTTAAAATATCTGGCAATGTGAAAATTTAATGTATATAAAAATATGATTTCGTAATACGTACAAAGGTAGGATTTTATAATTGTATCGTATTTGACCCAGCGTTTGATGGGCGAGCTGCAATGACATGCTGTTCGCTGTTTGAGGTTTAATAACTATTTCGCAATGTTATTAAACACTCGTGTCGAATGATGCGCCGTCTGTCGTGAATGATCGAAAGAGAATTTCGAAACACCCGTTGCCATTTGTCGTATACGTAATCTAACTTTCATTTTACTATCACCTTGCAATCAAAAGAAGCGACTATTCCCATACGGGCTCTAGCGAATCGACAGTGAGTACCGATCGATTTGTAACAATAGAGCGAAATTGGATGTATTGGGTCAATACGAAAGATTTTATAAGTTTTGTCTAAAAGAATGGACTAATAATAAATTTAATAATATTTTCAAGAAATGCATGATAACATTTATTTTCAATAGAAATGTTTATTCTAATAAACAAATTTTCGGAATATTATTATTCAGGTAATTGATAGAATTAAATTATATTAATCACTTCACATGTTACCACGTTGAATGGGATTGACATAGGTATAACAGCTTTATCGAACAAATTACAAATGCTTTTTTGTGATGTTTGTAACGAAGTTCCGTTGATCTTTTTAATTTCTTTTCAGGAGCCCTACTTCAGTTTGATTTTAAACAATAAAACACACTAGATCGCGCCGATTTTTAGTTCTAAATAACAATTCACTGTGTTCCATTCACATCGACACAGTATATTAACATAATTGTTTATTGCTTCCACAAAACCATGACGATCGTACCATTCACGGAAAACCCATTGAAACTTTTGCAGTGAGTCAATATAAAGAGCACTATCGAATACGACTAATATAATTACTGTTCCTGAAGACTAGAAAGAGATTATAAAATTATTGTTTCTTTCGAATTTGTGTACGCATCATTCAATATGTATTATACAAATGAAAATCATAGAAATTCATTGCATACAATCACTTTATGGTATTCTCAGTTATGCAAAGTGCAACGGAATGGAGAAATTTATTTAAGATTTAACAAAAGTTTCATTTCAATTTTAACTAAAAATGCCGTTTAATCGATGAAATAATTTCTTCTTTGACTGTAAAATAATTCAAACGTTTACAATATAATTGACAGTATTTTTGGAAATATTCAACGACCACGTTTTTCTTGCATTATTCTTAACCTAGCATTATAATTTAAAATTTAAAGAATTCGCTTTAAAATTAAGTTTAATGAAGTAGAAAAACTTCGTAAAATATTTTTTGTTTAACCACTTTACAGCTACCATATATTTGCACTCTGTTAATGTCTATTTCGATCAGTCTCTTCGAATATACTCCACTCTGTTTAGAACAGTCTGTATAGTATACTAGACGGTGACTATATAAATTATTCTACATCGTATATTTCACAGTGTTGATTTGAATTAATCCCCCATAATATATTCTATAATGAACATTTTCATTACTTTGAATACTATACTTCATATTTGTAGTTTTATTCACTTTATTTAACCCGAATATGCCCACTGTAGTGTTATAGGGACACCTAATACAGGTGCCTGTATTGTATTGTTTTTCAATTTACCCGATCGACTAATATGTAGGTGTTATGGCTTACTAAAAATTACTTGAAAATGACTAAAAAGCACACTAAAAATTCAGATGATTTCTCATAGAAATATTGTAAAGGATAATGTCGTAAAAAAAAAGTTTACTTTAAAACATAGAGCTTTAAGCATATCAAGGTTATAATGTACTGCAAACTGACCATATTTTTTCATTCTGCGTCATATACATACTATATGTATTGCTCATTGACCATTTTATTCTCCTCGTATCATACATGTACTCCATATAGTGGAATTTTATATAATATTTTAATACAGTGACCGTTTAATTTGTCCTGTTATAACGTATTTTATAGAACCAATTTCTTTGTCTTGTTTAATATACTCTGCACTAGCCATTTTTATTATATTTTACAATCCGAATCTCGTTGGCCATTTGATCTGTATTCTGGATAGTAAAGTCGAAATCGATACCGACTGATAACGAAATCGGTTTGTAATTATAAAGAATAGTAATAAAAATCGATTATCTACCGTATAACCAGTCGAATAACACCCGAATAATTCTGCTTGCAGGTGAAAGGAATTTCTCGACTTAGGCTAGGATGTCACATCACAGCGACGATAACATGCTGATAGCAACCTCGGACTCCTTCTGGGAGCCGGGTAACTACAAACGAACGACCAAAAGGATCGAGGACGGCCAAAAGCTCTGCGACAGTTTAATAGCTCTGGTTCAAGAGAGGGCGGAGATCGAGAAGAGTTACGCGAAAGCGTTGAAAAATTGGTCGAAGAATTGGAACGACAAGATCGAGAAAGGCCCCGAATACGGAACCACAGAGGCGGCGTGGAAAGGCGTTCTCGTTGAATCGGACAGGTTATGCGATCTTCATCTCAGGGTCAAAGAGAATCTCTGCAACGACATCATACAGCAAGTGAAGACGTGGCAGAAGGACACTTATCACAAGGTACGTAATACCATTTTCGATTTTATTTTTTTTTTATCCTGGCTCCGTTACCTAATACCACCTGAAATATTTTCTTTAGCTTTCGTATTACATGTATCAGTGAGTAATCCCACTATGTTTGCCAAATACAATATCAAAAATATCATATGTGTTCTTTGTTGCGATATCAGAAATAGGATAAACTCTGGTAAGCCCGTGGATCCTTTCAGAATTTTTCTGTTAACCGTTGATATTTGCATATCTTGAAGAAAAGTCAAGGGGATGGGATAATACAATTTGATATCATACAAATAAGTAATAGGTTAACAGAAGTTTAGTAAGTATATTTAATTAAAGAAAAAATACAGAATTGAATTTTTACACGACTTTTAACACTCCGATTACTCGGTGATATCTTCTGTTATTCCGTGGTAGTTCTTGTTAGGCATGTTCACCAATTACTTATTTATTATTGTTTATATTATTATTAAAGTATTATTCTATGTTATGTTTATATTATTATTTTAACTTATTATATACAGTACTTGTATTATACACTAAAGACTGCCCTGGTGACTACACACTGAAAACGTGTTATTGTTTAAAGTCTAAAAATAAGAAATCGTTTTGTCGATAGTCAATTGTTCCACCAATTTCATGATAGTCAAGTGTTTGAGACATAAGGAAACATTGTTTCTGGTATGTATCTTCGGTTTTTCTCAAACAGTGCTTTAAGAAACGCAGAATCAGGCACAAAAAAAGTAAGAATTCAGTTACTTTTTATAAGCGAAAATAGCATCGAAGTTTTTCTATATGATAATTTTAACCCTCAGACACTACACTAGTACCATTTTGCACCAGCAAAACATTATTTCGTCTGTAACATTCTATCTATCTAGCATAACGATTTGAAATTGTCATAGTTAAACACTTATATCTCTGAGGAAATATTACCCTAAAAAATATGTTACAAGTTCAATTTGCTTTTACTTTCTACAATTTATTAAATCTTCAAAAATTCAAAATCCCGATTCGCACTGAGGCGATGTCTGAGGGTTATGATTAAGTTTTATTAAAATGTTATATCATTATTACTTATCTACATTTTGGATGTTCTATTTATGTATCTTTCAAAGCACGTATAATATACAAGGAAACAATCATTCACGATTAGCACGAAAACTTACACCAATAATGTTCTACTGAAACAAAAACTTTCTCCCACTTCATCACACTAACTTCAACTGACTGATTTTTTTTACCGTACCACAAATTAGCACATTCCCACTGTTTGTTAGTTTTCTTTGAACTAAATTGGGTCTTAGTGGTAGAGACGAAGAGAAAAGTATCACAGAGTAACCAGTATCACGGGCTAAGCAGACTTTGCCTAACACACACGGTCAGGCGAGCAACGATCAAACCCATACGCTTTAAAACAGAAACACTTAACCTTCTAGTGCCGAGGTAGAACTCTCACAGACTCCGTTGATTCTGTTTTTCTTATTCTCCTCTTTTCTTTATGTAACTAATAAATATTCTTATTCTTCTTTACCTTTTAACAGAACTACGATATACAACTCTCCCATGCAGTGTGGCTTGCATAGCATGTCTATCTTACACAATGAAAACTAACAAGTAGACTGCGGATGTTTATGTATTTTTCTGCGTCTCTTAATTTGCAAAGTATAGTAAAATAAACATTTCAATATAGTTTAAAGCTATTTGTGTACTCTTATGAATATTCTGAAGCCTCTGGGACAGGAAATAAATTTCTGTTCAATAATTGTTTTTATATATTACTGTCTAAAATTTTCAATTTGCATAAACTTCCGCAGTCTACTAATAGGTAAGTGGCTTCTGTGTACTGTCCCACCGAGGAGACGTTTCTCGTCGATTTTGCTGCGGCCGATAAAATATCTAACAAAATATGAAAAATCAATGAAAATGTAGTAACAGTAACATGACGGAATGGGAAAAGACTTGTATACAAAATATTAGCGAGAATGACGTGAATGAAGTGATTTTTGCATTAGTGTAAGAACATTCTTCTGATACAAATGAAGAAGTTTTGAACACATACTACGAATAAGTGTCAATTTGTTTACAGTATGCAAGAAAAGCATCTGTAGATTGCACTCACGCAGCGTGAACTCTTATACGTATTATGGACTCAATGCAGGGTGTCTCAAGTCGGGTGGTACAACCGGGCAGGAGGTGATTCTACAAGAAAAAATAAACCGAAAAAATAAAGAATAAAGTTTTTCGTTCGAGGTTTTGTTTTCGAGACAATTGGGTTTGAACATTTCTCTAAAGCGCGTGTATTCGTGCTGCAAATAAGTAGAAACGACCTGCAATGAACAGACGCGTTAGCCAAGTTCTATTCTGCTGCTCGTGTATCCAAAAAGTTGTCAAGTTTGATTATCTCGAAAACGAAGCAACACTGAAATAATTTTATTCTTTTTTTTTTTACTTATTTTATCTTATAGAATCTCACCTGCGTAATTGTACTACCCGTCTTAAAATACCTAATATGGACATAATTTAGTCAATTGCCATTATTCATGATTAAATTATTGGTCAGTCTTTCTGTATTGCATGTTATAATATCCACCATATAGTACTATATTTTGTTATCCATGCTTTGTTATATACTTTTTAAAACGAACTTAGAACTCCATATTCCATGCTTTGTTATGAACTTTTTTATAGTGAAGATAGAATTACGTATTTTATGCTTTGTTATACACTTTTTATAATGAACATAGAACTACGTATTCATCGACATATGTTTCCATTGGTAGTAAGGTTACAAACTTGATTAGTTTCTTAATACATCGCATCTTTCTACTTTGTGAGATTTATTAAGAAAACGTATACCTTAAATAAAACAGGAAAAAGAATTGTCAAGAATCTTGTACATTTACGTATAAACAACGTAAAAGCACAGAAGCCTCGTAGATTTCACCTCGGACTACACGCCCCAAATATGGTCCCCGACAGTAAAGAATTAATACAGTCGAAACTGATTAAAATATACAACTACAGAACAAATTAAAAAATTAAAAATTGAATAACATTTTGTACAACCAAAAAAATTGGCATTCTCACAATTTACACATACACACAACCATAAAACAAATGACAGCAACCTTATACCCACACACGCATCGCATGCCCGATGTATGTACTAACTGTATGATTGTGAGATTATTCTTAGCATCCTTTGAAAAAAATCCTTCTATCAACACTAAATTTTGATATTAAAAACAAGCCCACAAAACTTCAGAAAGATTGGTGCAGTAGTTTTTGAGATGAGCTCATGAAAATGTTGTTTTGAAAAAAACGGGTTATAGTTTCGCAAATGCTTTAAAACTGCTTTCATTTTACTCCGCCATCTTCGTATTAAAAACATTTTTCCTTGCATCGATTTTGGAAACTTTTTAGTGTTACTTAATTCTCTTGAACCCTTTTTATCAGTCATAATTACTGATAAAACGAAACTCTACAGAAACACAAACGTTCTACTGCATAACTCGACGTCAAATGCCACACTGCCAGCGTCACGGAGTTTTTTATACGTTGGTCTAAAAATCCGTGAATTTTACTCAAATCAACTTGGAACTTTCAATACCCCCTTGAATACTTATTGTATGAACGTTGCGTTTATTTCATTATGGAACGTAAATAATTCTGGCTTTAATCTTTGACTGGGTACGTGAGGTTTAATAAACCCCAACCACCTTTAAACGTTCATACCGTTGTTAATTCAATCGTGCAAATTTTGTGCTTCCGTATAGCTGAGTTTATGTTATTAAATTATAAAAATTGAGATGATTCTAATTCTTGTTAATTAGAAAGTACTCTTTCATGTTCTGTTGTCTTCTCAGAATTTAAGAATAAAAGTAATATACAATAAAGTATAAGTTACAATAAAAAATAATAATAATATAGATGATAGACGTTTATATAGGGTCTGACAAACCCCACGTGGCCTAACAAAGAATGATTCTAAGGCACGTGACGTCAAAGGTTAAGTAATAAAATTCGTTAAAGTAAAATAAAATATGAAGTGTCGCTAAAAGAAAACCAACATGTTTCATACGCAACGACCCAATAGATTGCTAACCTTACAACGAAATGTGGTTCCATTTCAGTCGATGATGACCCTGAAGGAGCGGAAAGAGATGGAAGACGCGTTCAAAAAGGCGCAGAAACCGTGGGTGAAGCTTTTACAGAAGGTTGAAAAAGCGAAGTCAGAATACCACAACAGCTGCAAAACCGAACGAACCGCCGCGAATATGGAGAGGAACGCCTCCGCGGACAGTTCGCTTTCGCCAGACCAGGTAAAACAACAATTATCCCCCGTCAGTGAGCTGATCATAGTAATAAAAAGTTACACCATTCTTCGCTCATATGTTGTCGACGATTAGCGCAATTGTTATGTCGCGTATCTGAATCACAGTTGTCATCGGGCTCGCTTCGAAAAGGATTTCTGCGTAATCGATATACAGGGTGTCCTGCGCAACTGGGCCAAGCTGTATCTTTAAAACGGTAAGAGGTAGAAGGAAATTTCCATAGGGAAGTTTAAATGGTTTCGTGTAATGCATCGCATGATGCGTGTGTCTGTTTCGAAAGTGGAGCGTTTCAGAGTTTTTCAAGGTCACCTCTGTTTTTGTCAAGCAGAACTGTATATTTGTATGCACATTAAGTAATATCTATGCTTTTTTATTCTCCATGAAAAAAATATTAAGGTATATCTGTTGAAAAGTGATTAGTTTGAATCACATATGGGTAACCCCCGGCCCGCGATTTCTTTTAATCCGACTCGCTAGGTACTAATTACTATCATTCAAAATCTATTTAATTTGGCCCTTGACTCGAAGAGAGAATAATATTTTCGCTCCAGAGCCACGGAACGTTGCCTATGCCTGGTACAGATAATCAGTCACGTTTCTGTATCCTTAAGGTTTTGACGTTTTGTAATCAGTACACTTATTCGTTCGGTTAGCAATACGAAATCATGTCATTTAGTCAAGCATTTTTGAAGTTGTTGGTAAACACGAGTAGACATACAAAGGAAACTTTGAAACGTGGGTCCAAATAGAACGTTGTGAAATTACAATTATCTTTTAAATTAGTCGCTCTTCGACGTACATAAGTACCCTAATACTTTTTTGTAGGGAATAAAAGACATCCATGCATTGTATGTATAAATTTATAGTTTCATTTAAAGGAAATACAGGTGACCTTGTAATCTCTGAAATGCCTCCACCTTCAAAACAGACACATGCATCGTGTGATGCATCAAAGAAAACCGTTTTAATTTATAAAGATAGATACATAGCTTGGTCCAATTGTGCGGCACACCCTGTACATCACGTTTAAAATAAGCGTAGCTATACAATAATTTCATGTGTTCAATAATGAATAGTTTATTTATGCAAAATCTTCTTTTGTAAAGGAAAAAATTGTTTCGCGCGGACGAATCAATTTTAAATTTTTGTTGGTTAATGAGTGTAAACAGATTCGGCTGTAACCCTTTTTTTCTGTACTCCGTGAATGTACTATTAAAGAACACCAAACATACGAGATGTTTCATGATCTGTGGCCATAGTCATGGCCATAGCCAGGGGGGGCATTTGCCCCCCCCCCCGGACGGAAAAAGTGACTTTTGCCCCACCCTACGAGAAAAAAATTGGATTTTGCCCCCTCCCCCCACCCTTCCAAGAGTTACAAAATTTTTGCGTAATATTTAATATAGCATTATAATTTGAAACACGACCAACAGCCTCTATTAACAAAACACATACATTTTCAACGATTTATGACTTTGAAAACAAAATAAAGCGTTTCTGGCTACGTACAGCCTTTTTCACTGTTACAGTCGATGTGTTAATACGTTGCCCCCCCCCCCCGCCCCACGTGACTAACAACCCTGCTACGCCCATGGGCATAGGTGAAGTATCAATACCAGAAAAATTTGTACATATGTATATACAGGTCGTTCCACGCCAGGCGGATCAGTTTTCTACACAAAGTTTGCGATTTTGCTCAAAATGATATATGTTATACTTCATGTGAAAATAGGGAGGAGTGAAGTCATCATTTCGCTGGTTTCGAAATTGTTTAAAATATACAGACCCTCAAAGTTGATAATTTTGACCGATTGTTACGAGAACTGTAATCACAAAAGAATTTTTATCTTCGTAACTACTAGAGATATGAATTTGATTCTGTTTTCATTGTGATCGTAAAAGATCGTTCTTTATAACTAAATTTTTTGTTTGTGTGTAAAGTTATTTTTGCAATGCCTAATTATTAAAAATATTCTTGTTTTGAAAATTTGATCCCTAGGTAACATATTCAGAAGATTGAGAAAAATGTGCCCGTATTCTGTGATCTTTTCTGTTTAAAATCTAGTTTTTTAATTCGCGGGCACTCCAAAATTGTAGTCCCAACAGGCCAACAAAAGTCGCGGCGCCCGGCGATTCAGGTAACCGCTCCACGGGCGTAGTGGAACAAACTGCTGTTTCTTGTGTCAAAATCGTAGAACCTTTGGTAGAAGCAAAACAGAGAGATGAATCTTGTTCGAAGTTAAAGCTAAGATGTTGTAGAATCAGGAAATAAGGTAGATGAAGTATCACAAATAAGTTTTAACCTTGGAAATCTGTATCACTCTTGACATTTTTCAAGAAAATTACGGTTTTTCCGGTAGAATGTGTGGTTGAATTTTGTGCTTGACTTGTTATACATCATTTCCTGTAGACATCGACACGCTGAATTCAAATCTGACCGCTGAATTTATCTATCCCTTCAGAAATAGGAAAAATGCAATTTAAGTGAAGATAGTTGATAAAAATCATGATTATTCTGGTTTACATGCTTTGATAACATTTTGGTGCAAACGTAGTCTATATGCATGCATTGACAACAAACTAAATCTAAACTAAAGTGAGTATTTCAATTTGAGAAAAACCCCAAACATTGCGTACAAAAGTGAGCCGCTTGGCGTGGAATGACCCATACAATAAATTTAACAGACCTAAAATCGTATATTAAAGACATGTATCTTTCGTAATTTCACCAATATTTCAATAGAAAAAAATATGTATACACGAAGACTATGAGTCCTACCGTCCAACGTCAACCATTCTCATTTAATAAATTATCCTATAGATTTTTTCTCAACAGCAGTCGCTCCGAAATAAAAGAAAATTAACAATGCTATTATTTCATTGTTACTATCATCGCACATAAGTACATTTATTTCATAAGGGGATCCTTTTCGAAGCAAGATTATCCTCGATGACAAACACACACACACACATGCACACATATGTATATGTATAACGAAATATTGTGCCACACGTGTGTGCATAAGTTAGTGTGCATCTCGAATCATGCATTCGCGGCTCGATGTACGAATAGATACATTTGTTCTTTAGCAAGTATTATTTACAGATGGCCCGAGGCTCTGAAAACGTATGTTAACAAATCTCGTGTAATCTTACCGAATATCTGCATGCGGTGTTGTCTTGTGCCCCTCGATATTTATCGATCCATATCTTTATAGTTTCTGGTCTCACGAAGTGCTGCTAGATCTTCCAGAATGTCCAAATAAATATTTATTTCTGCATGCTTCGATTATCGATCGAGGATCAATTTTAATCTCTTTGCTTGAATGTTCATCAAATACTGTTAGATTTTTTTCCCATTAAACCCGTTTGGTAACTTGTATACTATTCACTAAGTACGAACAAATTTTCTGTGATCTTACGTGAATTCTCATTTGGAAACTTCTACCGAATGTAACGACGACGGAAGAACAACAACCTCTTTTTTCATTCTTCTTAATCTATGGAAAACATTGATCGCTTGATTTCGGGTATCGAGGGCTGCAATTCATGTGCCCCTCTGTGTCGATGGCGCGCATTGAACTCCTGCACGACTTCAAGCATTTTTACAAATTACAAACTTCATACTATCAATTGTTTTCGTCTTAATTAAGTTGTGAAATTCGTACGAAATTGAAGGATTTTATTAATTTTTTATATGGCACGAAAGCTACCAATCGGTTAAATAAAAATTGTGTCCATTCAACGTATGTGGACATGCTTTAAATTTAGTCACCGCACAAATTTATCGCTGCACTTTCATATACAATTCCTTCGCTGAAAGAAAAAGAATTATGTGAAAATTCTTATCACAACGCCATTAGAATAGCGTTGCAAACGAAGTATCGTTGCATGTATCTCACTCGTTCGAAAAACGAATAATCGCCGAAGTAGGGGCGATCATCTGAAAAATGGCTATACCGACGTTTTTAGATGACTGTGTGTGGATGTGGTGCATGGGGCCTCAGAATACGAAAGTCCTTTAGGAATTCTAAAATAGGAGACGTTCAGTTTGTATGTATAACGATATTGCATGCGGCATGTTTGTTAATTAACCGTTTCTTTTTACTTCTCGTTACAGAAAGCTCTGTTGGTAAGCAAAGTCAATGTCTAGTATTTAGATCTGCATTTAATAAGAAATCGTGCAAGCATCGAGCTTTAACATATGTTTATAATGCATACACAGTTATTTTTATAAAACATTCGTTTCGTGAAAAATGAAACAATGTTTCGGGAAGAGAACAATATTGTACGTTCATAGTATGATACAAGATAGTAATGCAGTACATCACATGATTATACGGTAATTATCCAAAATTTTATTGTATTTTACATTACTGTTACTTAAAGGAACTATAGCCGATTTGTTAAATAAATACAGGATGATTCATGTAAATCGATCTCCGTGAATATCTTCGAAACCATTGATGATACTAAAAAATGTTTCGGATAAAAGTTGAATGATATCGAGGGGGGAATAATCTTGTGTGAGTAGTTTTTTTGTAGATAGATGGGTAGCGGACATATGAAGGTCAAGGTTGCTTTTTTTAATGAAATCATGTTTCTTAATGCATTAATCGATGCAACTTGTCATTCCCTATAAAAAAGTATTAAGCTATTTATGCCAAAAAACCATTAGTTTAGGAAATATTTTAATTTCAGTATTGCAAAGTCGTATTATTATGTAGTAATACAACGTTTACATTTGTTGCGACCTAATGCAAGTAGGCAATGTCGCGTCTTCGACCGCCAATACGGTCAAGAAGGCGTTATAAACAGGGATTCCTGGACAGCTGCTTATCACGTGCACAACATTCACTATGCTAACAACCATGCATTATTGTATTTCGGCGCTGACTTTCAGGAATCCCAAAAAAGAATACATACGTTAAACCCCAACTTCTTCACCTTGTACTATTACTCCTTCGATAACATACACCAACCAAAATCCTACATTTTCCACCAATCACAAGCCTATCCGTAGTAACAAGCGTCTACGGATACAACCACCAGACAGAACACATTCGTTCATCAACAAGAACACATTCAGCATAGTAGTCGCAACTAGTAACTACATACGCATATAGTACATCACATTTCATTACGTTTATTGTAAAGTTCAAGTATGTTACAAAGTAATGTTAACTTATACAATTCACATAATATTTCCAACGAATTCTACGACATTAATTTATCAACGAGTAGTAGCAAATTGCGAGCTCATCGTGAGCACGCCGCAGATCAACCTTCTTAAAGCTGGTATTCAACAGTTCCACTTTCAGCCTGCATTCATGGATGTTATACGTACTAGCTATACCGAAATTGAGTAATCTAATGATTTTTCAACATAAGTGACGTCATACCTTTTTATAGGGAATGCCGAAGTGCATTTTGATGCATTAAAAAATATATGATTAAATTTACAAAAAAAAAAAAACAAATTTAGTTTTCATATATCATCCACGCGTCCACCCACAAAGAAATTACTAGCATTAAATTATTTTCCCTTCGAAACCATTCAATTTTTATCTGAAACATTTTTTGGTGTCATCAACGGTTTCGAAAATATTCGGGGTATCGATTTAAATGACTCACCATGTATATTATATTTTTAGGAAACGTTTGTCCATTAATCGAGTTTATAGAATAAAGATTTTAAAAAATTCGTTGTTTTTAAAAATTTAAATTACATTTATACTAATACGTATTCATTCGTTACAAAGAATCTCGATACGATTTTCTTAAAGTGAAAGAAAACGAATTGTTATAGAAACTAATTTACTGAGCAACTTTCTCTCCAATGATAACATGTGCATTTGCATTATCAGTCAGAATATTTGTTTAGAATTCACACATTCAATGACACAATATTATTGAGCCAATAAAAAGTATATGATTGTTAGTTTTAAAATCATGTATAAATACTCGATGATTGCTCGTTACCTGCGTGTAGAAAACAATTTGAAAAATTTGAACGCTTTAAGCCATTGTTATCTGTAAACTAGATGCTTTATAAATTAATCATTTTCAATCCGCTAGTTACACCGCTTACTAATTGTTAGTCAAAATGAAAATCCATGCGTGGGTCAGACTTCATAAAAACTGACTGTATTATCGTTAATAACGTTACACAATAAACTGGAGGGAATGCTCTCGGATATATTTCTTCTCAAAAAATATATTTAAAATCAACAAAAACCAAAGATATTGCAGAAACATATACATATAGATGAACAACATTTTGAAAGTTGGAATTTCAGTTTAAAGTTATTCACTTTTTATTTTTAACTTATGTTTGTTTCTTAATCATTTTGTTCATCGTTCTAAAAATATTAGAGATTAAGGAATTAAAATTTTAGACTTTTCTTTTTTAAGAAATAACTGGCTGGTCGGCATTGAGAAAAGTGGAAAGAAGCACACAGATTTTATTACGATTCTTTTGTACATTTTCGGTCGGGAAGTACAACCGGACGGGAAGTAATTCTATAAGAAAAAATACATTGAAAAAAAAACAGAATCAATTTTTTCCGTTGGAAGTTTTGTTTTCCACAAAATCAATTTGAAAATTAATCTGAAACGCGTCTGTTAACGTTGGCTACTTCAAGGCAAAGGTCACATATGAATTTTGTCATGATCATAATAAGGAGCACTTGTTTGACCAAGTACAATCTACAATGTAGAGTAGACTCTACAATACTCTACATGGTGTACAAAGATCGGAGAAGGAAAAAAAAACAAAAGTGGCATTCAGAAAGAAATCTTCAAAGAAGAAACATTATAGTTAGATATGTTACATAATTAAAAAATAATAAAATATTTGAGAATACATTTATTAGTTAGATAATCAGTTTAATTCTTTATTTTCAAGTAATTTTATCATGTGTATTCGCATGACAGTAAGTAGAAATGGAATGCAATGAACAGACATACCAGCCAAGTCCTGTTCAGTTGCACGCGTACCCCGCAGATTTCAAATTCGATTATATTGAAAACGAAACCTCAAACGAAAAGAATTTATTCATTTTTTTTCCGATTTATTTTTGCTTACAGAATAAATTCTACTCGGTTGTACTACTCGACCTGAAACACTCTCTGTATAATGTAACTGTAATAATACATGGGTGCAATGCATTAAGGGAAACCTATACGGCCTTGAAGCGACATTGTAAACGACATTTCACGTGCAACGACTTATAATTAGTACATGAGACAAGATAACATGCAAAGTAATGATGCCGTGGCTTTTTAAAACCGGCTTAGTAATAGCGTTGTTAGGATGGAAATGAAATGTTAATTAGTAAAACTTGTGTTTCCTCCGACCGCGTTCTCTGCAGTTTCATACGAAACAAAGATTATATCGTCGAGTTTTGAGGTACATAATAATTTACAAATGAACTTCAATATTTCGAAAGAATACATCTACACGAAAACAGATTAAAAATAAATTACTTAAAAAAAAAAAACAACAATTATTCACGAATTCCTTAATTTATCTTCTTTTCATTTCTATGTAGAGATACTTGTTTATAATAAGAATTATATAAATATTATTAGTCTTTAAAACGGTTGTCCGCTTCACTGATTCGCAATTTAGTTCCAAATATTTGTGATTTCAGTTTCTGAAAACAGTCTGTACCTACGCAAAGTAGGTTAAAAGTACACTAAAGAATAAACACTAAAGAATATTTCGAAAACGGATTGATTGAAAAGTACATAATATGGATTCTTTTGATTTCTGTTATCGTGAATAATTAACATGATTTTGAGCCGTTTATATACAATTATTCAAACACGTACACATAACTCCAAATTCTATATATTTTATCAGTAAAGAATGAGTTTAATAACTTATAATTGCTACGTTGCATGAGTAGATTGACTTCCTATCGCTTAATTAGTATACAGGGTGAATCATGCAATTGTGACAGATAAGAGATCCTGTCATTGAAGATAAAACCAAAATGATAAAAAAAATATTGAATAATGAATAACCACCTGTTTGTATATAGATGTACTTTGTTTTTGTAAATGCAACAGTGCATTGAAACTGCATTCTTTCAACAAAACCATCTAGTTTTATTCATTTTTCCTACATGGTGGACATAAGTATTGGTACAGTATGTGTTGCCGTATACAAACATTTATAACTACTGAAAGAATTATTTATACCACTTGTTTTTTGTATAGATCTTTATTTAGAATGTCTTCTTTGCCTATACACAAAAGCAGAACAAAATTAATAAAAAAGGGAACATAGAACTAATAAAAATGTGCTTTACCTCTATCTGACACCTGAACAGAAGTTATTATAGCGAGCGTTTAGCGCTTCCGTTACGCCGAGTGGCAAGTACGACGACCACCGTCATTGAGTACCACTGCCGCCGCTGCGTGTTTTGCTGAACTATTTCGCTTCTCTGTTCAAAACAAAACAGATTTTGTAACTTTCCTTGCTACTTCCCTCAGCAGAAATGTCTGCTTTATTGCGTGCTATAGCTAGATTTTTCCTTGGAACCTTAATTTTTGAAATAAATTGACGAAAATCAACAAATATTGGTGCGTTTGCGGTGTCCTTTTCACTTTGAACATTATTTAAACATATTTAAACGTCTATAATATAATAACAATTTATATCATTTTGTTCGGAACAGTCCAGAGAATTAATTCGTAGAAAAATAAACTGAATAACTATTACTCTAAAAGCATAACACAGCTCCAAAGTTGCAAAAAATTTGCAATTTTCACGAGTACACCAAAAGAAAGAAAACTTATATTGAACTTGCATAAACAAGGTATCAAAATGTTTTACACTCACTCTAGTCATGGAGTCTATGGAGAACCAGAAGTTCATTCGTATCAAAATAACAAAGAGGAAAACATTTGTGCAAAGTACATTAAAAAACTGACAGAAAGATTAAATACTTGACACAAATTAAACAAAAGGAACAAGAAATAACAGAATTTAAATTGTTCAAGGTTAAAGTAATAAAAAAATCAATACTTTACCAAGTGTTTCAAACGAAAAACAACGAAGCTTGTTCAAAGGATGCATTTTATCCAAATGATCAGGAAGTTGTAAATATTTTTTAAACAATTCATTTTTCGGACACTGTGATATTTTTATATGTAAAATGCCCAGGAGTCCATAATATTTCGAGTAAAAAACGAAAAGCAGTTACGCGTTTCCTCATATCTCGGCTGTTAGAAGAAAAAGTTTAACCATTAACGTTTAACCAAAGAGACAATTCTGTCTCATTCAGACTTCAACTTTCACTACATTTTTCGTGCATTTCTCAAGAAACACAGTTGCGTTACTCATCCTGAAAATTACGCTTACTTTTTGAAAAATATTCTTTGCCGCCACACTTGTGGGCTAGATAAGCTGAAGGTAAAGAATTGAGATTTCCATCACCTCGTCGTGATGTAAGTCATCGCGAGTCGAACAGTATTCGGAACACGTTTCAACGCATGGATACTTTGTCCAGTGGATTTGCAATCTTTGTCGATTTCAGTATAAAGAATTTAGAACATGTAATTTCTGTCTACTGTCGATGAGCCTGCCAATGTTGGTTTGTATAGTTCTACCGAGCCAGCTTGAGGTCTCTAGGATGCATGTTCAAGCAGAAAATGGAGTGAAGCTGCTCTGTCGCGCATACTATTCTACTGTGTAGTGTTTTTAAGGAAAGAAAGGACTCCAAGAAGGCAGTGGCTAGTTCGCAATGTTGCAGCGTTCTGCGACACGTCTACGACATTAATATCTATCTTACATAACATATCGTCACCCGAGTTCTTAACTGTTCTAAATCTATTTTTCAAAAAGATTTAGTTAATCAATCTATGTGCGTTCATTTGTCCACAAGAATACATCGTAATATAATGACAATTCAACCACAAAACAACAAATATTCTTTTAAGTCCTAACTGCGAAACTTTGAACGTTTCCTTTTCTTAATGGTTGTATCTCCAAATACTAACAACAATTAAAAATTTATGTTGATAATAAGATAAAATTTGGTTAAATATTGTAATAAATAGATGTTCCGTACAATGATACTATATAATGTGTTTGATTATTTCACTACTTTCCTGTTTTCATAATATTAAACTTCGTAAACTTTAAACTCAGTTTCCTCAGTTTAGAAACTAGTGGAGATAGAACAATTAAGAACTAGAGCAAGAATGCATCGCTTGATGGATTACTACACGAAATCTCTTCGTTCTAGCGAATGGTTGACAAGCTTTTACAATACATCTTCTCTTCTGAACTTTTAATTGGCCGTCAATAAACGAATTGCTCAAGATATCCACAACCGTATAACTTTAGATTAATGTATCTTGGAAAGAATGCATTTGAGGTTCTGTGCTTAAATAACGATTCTTTTTATCGCTGCGATGAATAGGATATACTCGTAAAGTTTGACTCCATATTGTTGGGAGTACCCCATAAAAGCAAAATACATTTAGTCGGAATAGCAGAACTGAATGAATTAATAAAATTCTTTTGAGGATAACACTAACGCTTATTCCATAAAAATAGATAGAGACTTTATAGACACCCTATAAATTAGTTTCTTGACAATTGAAGACCTACGAACGTCTTCGTTTTCCACAAATTCCTCTTACTTCCTCCTACAAACCTCAAGATCGTTCGGTGAACCTATACCAAGATCTTTACCTTCAATGTCGTTCACACCTGCGTCTACAATTCATCATATTGATCGATTACCACTCTTATGTAATCGACAGGTGAAGAAAATGCAGGACAGAGTGCAAAAAACGAAGGAAGAAGTGCAGAAGGCCAAGGAGAAATACGAGGCTACCCTGCAAGAAATTAACCAATACAACCCAAAATACATGGAGGACATGACTCAGGTGTTCGAGAAGTGTCAAGAAATGGAGGCGCAGCGGCTTCAGTTCTTCAAGGAGGTTCTATTTGGCATTCACAAGTGCCTAAATATATCTCAGGATCCAATGTAATTATACATTTTCCTTCTAATTTTTTACGCTCGCTCGTAAATCACTTTCTCCTTTCTTTCTTTTAATTTGCATCAATCCAAATGAGTTTACAATTAACATTAATCTATTGAAGTGCTTCACAAACTTGTTTTCGACGACAAACTTTGACAACTCACTTAACCCTGCAGCTACTAGCCACTATAATGGCTTCCCGCAAAGTCATTTTTCGGGACGAAGAGCCACCATAGTGACTCACTTGTTTTCTTGCTTCTAAAGTAAGTCACCACATTGCGTGGGTGACGTGGAATTTTCTCCATTTGTTTTGCACTCCGCGGCAAAGCTGCTAAATTAAATTCTCAGGTAATTATTGAATCAAATGTTAGGATATTTTAAGGATGTTGGGCAACGTTGTAACTTTATTTTCATACGTTAGTTATTATTTATGATTATACAATGGCAGAATTATATAACATTGTCTACCGTCGTGTCTGGCAGAACTTTGTCAACTGGCACCCGGCAAATCTTTGAAACTATTCATCCAATTAATTTCAAATTTGGAGAAATTATTCCTTATAAAATTATCTATAATGTAGCGTACGATTTTTTCGATATTTTAAGGCGATATTTTAGCGTAGATGCCCGTTTTCGATACATGATTGTTGAGAATTAAATTAAAGAACAATTATCAAACCTAGTAAGCTAAGGTTTTGCATGTATCTTTATATGTACATGTATGTTGAGAGTAATAACATAAATCTTTAAAAATAGCTGTCCAATCAGGCGCATTGATTGCGTCCATTCTAGTTGTCTGAAAGAAACAAACAAAATTCCGTTTTATTATCCATATCCAAAATCGACAAAATGACAGGGCTTTAAAAGAGAATGTCTGATTTTTACCGAAACACTTTTATTTCTCATGCCCCGGAAAAACAGTAATTTTAAATACATCAGAAAGTTTTGTAGGTCGAGCGGATAACTTGAAATGTACTCTACATACATGGATGCCAAATTCCAAGTCGATCTATCCAGTAGATTCTGAGCAAAATGTGCGCCCGTCTTGAAAAATATCGTTTAAAGTATGTCATGCAGCATGGGTGCCGTCCTTTATTCTTTTATAAGTTCGAGAATGAATTTGACCGTAATATTTTACAAATATATTTTCAAAACCCAAAACTATAGGAAATTGCAAAAAACGTCGATTTTTAATCGATTACACTAGAATACTTCCTCAACCCTATAACGCCTGCTTTTTTGTTTTAAAAATCCGTTTCTTTTTAAGAAGTTCTTTCTTAAAAACCGATAACCGGTCTACAAAAGATGCATAAAAAAAATAGTAAACTCCATAAACATTCTACCTTCTTTATTATACATATACGTTATAACCATTTCATTTAACGTTCCGAAAACGTCGTGTTCGGCGTTATAGGGTTAATTTGTTGAATTTTTACAAATTTTCAAAGTTCACATTCTTCCCCGAACAAACTTTTTTCCTTATAAAGCTACAGTTTCCTTATTTTTTAAAATTATTCAAAAATCGCACGCTACATTGTGGATAATTTTATAAGGAATAATGTTTTGCAATGACAAGTTAATCGGTTGAATTGTTTCGGAGATCTGCTGGGTGCGAGCTAAGAAGATTGTGTCCGACATGACGGTAGACAATACAGTATAACACCGTCATTTTGAAATTTCAAATAATAACTAATCTATAAAAATAAAGTTAAAATGTTGCCTAACATCCCTTAAAAAGTTACCAATATTTTACTCAATAATTACCTGATTGTGCGAGAAAAGATTTTCGCACGCCTCGACTCGTCACTCACCTCGACTTGTGTTACTTGCCACAAACTACATATGTATAATTGCTCCTTACATACAGGGTGTCATATAACTGATGGTACCACCGGGTAGGGAATGATTTTATGTGAAAAAGTAAATCGAAAATACAGAATAACATTTTTTCATTCGAGACTTCGTTCTCGAGAAAATCAACTTTGAAAATTAATCTGTAACGTGTCTATGTTGTATAGTCTAGTCATGGTAGTAAGTAGAAACTGAATGTAATGAACAGACGCGCTACCCAAGCCCTATTCGGTTGCACGCGTAACCAACAGATTTTCAAACTCGATTTTTTCGGAAACGAAGTCTCGAATAAGAAAAGTTTATTCTATATTTTCGACTTATTTTTTCACGTAGAATCACCCGCTGGCCAGTTGTAGCATCAGTTACATGACACCCTGTATAACTAGACTATTGAAGTAGATTTAATATTAAATTATATTACAATTGAGTTTCTACTGAATGTTGGTTTTTTATTTCAAAATTACTTACAAGTTAATATCTAAACATACGGAAGTATTCTGTGGAAGTATACAGCTGTATCGTTTGATATGTTCTTCGACAGATATGGCCGTATCGAAAGGGTTAAATTGAATGGTTATGAGGCAATAACACTGTTCTTCCGCTTTATAATTGCACTTTATGAACTTTCTTGTAATTTCTCCGCTTATCCCACCATAGAATGAGGCTGGTTGACTATAGGCGGTCCATGCTTCAACATTTTATAATTGCTCACTTTCAATAATTTCGTTCATATTATTGTTATTAAATTATTATTGGATTGCAAATTTTATGCATTTATAAAATATCCGATCGTTTGAAATTCGGTATAGTAAAAAGTTTCAGAAAGTTTATTTAAGTCTTCGTTTTATTTCGTACCGATTAGAACACTTAACAGAGTAAGTGAATTTTTCTTTACATCCAGTTTCGTGAAATTATCCATAAAATTCTACATTTGCATAAATATCCGCAGTCTAATTATTATTACCCAGTCAATGTTCGTCCGAATAACAAAAGTTATTTATGACAACACAATAATATTACAGTATATTTTACCTTGACAGTCTGTTTGGAAACCAAAAACATAAGATAAAATGACGGAGATTTTTGGTATACTCGAATGATTAAATTATTCTATTGTAATTGTAATGTATGGCATTAAGTATTTTCGTGAAATTGTCGTGTTTTATTTACGAAAAAAAAACATCTTTCATTTATAGACTTCCACAAATATACGAAGAATTCTATCACACAATCAACAACGCAGACCATGAAAAGGATCTGAAATGGTGGTCGAATAATCACGGTGTGAATATGGCGATGAATTGGCCGCAGTTCGAGGTAAGATAACGAAACAAAATCTATGCATTACAGCGACTCTTTGTATCGCATGTAAGTTGGAAATCTGATGTTAGAAAACATAGTCCGCAGAGTGCATTAAATATTATTCTCGTTCCTTCCCCTATTATAACTGCATTAATTTTATCCGTTAGTTATTCTATATGTCTCGATATTCAACAATGTTTCGTACTAAAGGCTGCACTATTTATTCAAATTATATCTAATATAATTTATACGCTAGTATTCAACAAAAATATTCATTTATCAGAACCTTTTAAGAAGGTACATTGTTTCCTACTTTACTCTGACAAGAAAGTAAACGACAAAAAAAATATGTTTTCTTCAACCAGCGTTTTTAACCCTTAACCTGTTTTTTTTATTTTGTCCATTTTGGAGTATAACTGCCGTTGCTTTTTGTAAACTTTCCGTAAGCAGATGGATGTCCTGCTTAAATGAAAATATTGGTTTACTTCCCACAAACATACAAAGCTTCTCCACGCACATATGTGTCATACAGTAAAGTATTTTTAATCGAAAACAAAAAGTAACTTTTTTATACAAATTATTACGCAGAAAAGATGTAGTCTAAGACATAGTATTCCGTTACCTCTGTTACAAACCATTTGCGAAAGGTCTTACTAACAGTATCGATATCAGCTTATCTACAAACTGATCCAAATGAAAACCTCTCTACCATTCTATGCGTGCACGCAATTTTGTTCTTCTTTCTTTTTTTGTAGCGATATGCAGAAAATTATAATATAAAATTTTCCAGCAAAAAAAGATTCCAGCAGCTCTGTCATAGCTGATGAGAAAACGAAACGACATTATTTGATTATAGAAAATCAATCGTTCTTTTACAATTCATTTATAATTTAAAAATGAAGCCGTAGAGTAGCGTTCTAATGGAAATTCCTAGTTGTTAATTAAATTTAATGTTATCCAACTCTGGTATTTAATTACTTTGGCATTGTTTAAGATATTATGTGCATACGTATAACCAGTGGAAAATGCCAATAAGATTAATTTTTGTATCGTTTTCTTTCGTAAACTATGAATATTATACAGTTAAAATAAGTCGAGAATGTAGAATAAAATATTATCGTAGATTCTTCAGAACAGTGTACATACAGTTCGTTATTTCTTACTCAATTTGAAATACGAGAAAACTGTTTGCATAAAATTGAATGGCACGATGGGGCTAATTAACGGGCTATGGCGAATTGTTTTTAACAGAATTATTTTAAGAGATATCAAGTTCAAACGTGATTTTTAAATCAAATTATATATTTTTCTTAGATCACTCGGTAGTGCGTGTCAAGACGAATTCAACAACCTTTACTGTATACACTCTTCTTCAAATAATTTTCCAGATATAACAGACTCTGAAAATCAATGTTCACAAAACATGAATAACATACAAAATGTCTTTTATTATACGAATACTTTTATTCCTCACTGTTTGTGACCTATCACCGTGAGTCGCCATTATGGTTTGTAATAGATTGCGGAAATACTCTGTAATTATTAATATGCTATCAGTATCACAAGATCTGATCAGCTACAATTCCCCTTTGAAACTAAGAAACATATTTTTCCATAACTCGAGCAATCGTTTCGAAAACATTTCTTCGACAAGGTGGTCCAGTTCTTTCACGTTTTCAGCGTTTCTCACGTTCGGATTACATTGTTACATCATAGTGTGCCGGTGGCAAAGTATTAGGTGTACCAATGAGTAACACACTATTTCTTACTAAAGTCAGAATTCGATTCTTTGAAAGCTTAGAATCTATTTAATTCATATTCATAATAATTTTCTAACATTCTACACCATTTTCACTTAGTAACAGCTCGTGAAGGTATTTATCATTTAAAGTGTATATCGTTTCATAATTAAGAAAATAGTGAATATTATTTATACACCTAATAAGTATATTTCTAAGGGTTAAACTCGTTGGAGAAACAGTTTGTGTATAACGTCTTCGTAACGATCTCTGTCCCCTTAAACGTTCGCGGTACCATGTACCGAAATCATAGTACATGTACATACGATGTCCTACTGTGCTCTTTTACAAAGAAATAAATAAAAAGAAGCTTCGAACAGTATCCCGAGACAAGTTTCTGGAATGCATGCATGTGATTGTTTTTTGGGCATTGCTATTATGCAGGACTACACAGAGGAATTCCGTGACATCACCAAGGGCTCGAAGTCCAAGGAGGCACTTCCGGCTGGCTCCATCACGCTGATCAATCAACGCCCGGTCGGCGAGGATCTGCATGTAAAGTTTTTGTTCTGTTTACAACCAATCGTTCTGTCGATCGCCTTGTATCCACTGGACGAGGTTTATACAGCCCTGATAACGCAAGCTTTTTACCGTCCCATGAGCTACGAATTAGTGTCATATACGGCATAGACACTAACGGCGAAGTCACTGAGGATGGGTTTCCTTTTTCAGCTTCTGGCTCGCTGACTTAACTGAATTAACCGTATCCCGCTATGTGCTTGGTCTCTCGCATCTCGGATCTATGTCACGATTATATTAAGCATGTTTTATAATACAAATTTGACAGAAGGAGCGGATTTACTTGTATTATAACATTTTTCATATTGGTCTACGTTGACTTTTACGAAATTCGTGCAGAGGGGTTTCAATGAAAAAGAGAATTTTCTGACAAATAGGCTAGTTGATGTTTATTCAAATACAGATTTTTGCAATTTCATTTGCATAGACGAAATTTAAATTAAAAATTTGTTTTCTCTGTTACATGTTGGCAGAAATATAACAAACTGTATCAAACTGTTGACATTAAGATCGTGTTAATCTATTTTGTAAAATTTACAAAATGGAACAACGAAAAGAAAAAGTACAATTGAGGTTAATTTTCATTATTTTGCTGTACAATTTAAAGCAACTAGGAATCCCCGTATTCGTTATATGTTATAAAATAAATTTCACTTGTGACAGGTAAATTCGCTCTACATTTACATATACTTACACATAAAGTTACTAAATAGCACTACATATCATTATCATTTGATACATCATTATATGTTAGTAACCTACTTAAACTTGTAATATAAACTAAACATGCTTGCAACCACAGAATCATCTGCACCATTCATACATAAAGCCTTCATGTATTTGAACATTAAAGTCAGTTTATTATAATAATGAACATGTTGCTACATCTTTTATTGCATGATATTAAACAATTTATACAGTTATGTGGTGTTACCAGAATATTTGGCAATTATAAAAAGAAAGTAGCTTATCAAACATCATATTAATAAACACCAGTGAATGTACTTTTATCCTGATTCATGTTAATAGTGTTCACTTTAAATTCAAATTTAGTTTTAAAAGTACATTTTACTATTTTTAATTAATTCACATATTTCTGTTCAAGAATATATTTAATTATACATATATGACTGTATAAAACCGTATGTTATCATTGTTCACAGTCTTCATCCTAAGCTTAAAAATAACAAACAAATGCAGTTCTAGTTCATTATGTATATACAAGTACTCGTTCACACCTGCTCTGTACATTTATTAGAATATAAATGTAAATAAAAATTCACCGTATCACGCATACTTTGGTTGCACGCATGGTTTAACATAAGTATAGAGATTCCACTATTTTTATATTGCCTAAAATCATAAGTACATATGTACAATGTAAAGAAAGTGTACTTAATTACATAATTAATTCATATACCTAATCATCGTATTTCATCCATATAGGAATTCCCACCAGTTAATAATAAATCCAAGTCAAAGCCCAGTTCCCGGGTGATATCAACAGATGAGAGTCATGGAGATAGCAAAACTGATACAATTAGTTCCAGCAAACATTCTACAGAAAAGAATAACCATGATGGCAATTCTGTGAACAGAACGTCTACAATTACGTAAGTACTAAAAATAATTTTAATGTGATTTTTACTGTTTACCTTTTATAAATTCATTGCATCAGAAACCCCACTTTTTGTACACATTTACTCATATGTTATTGCATCTTTTAAATTCTGCAACAGACTAACTAATAGAAGAATATACAACTGTGTACAAGTTTTTATTATAAAAGATAATTTATTGTAGAAAAATTAAATCAGGAGTATTATTGATAAAAAAAAGTCCAGTGACTAATGCAGGATGATCATATTTTTAAGTGCTCTTAGCTATAAAACTTTCGTAGTGTTAACGTAAATTTTAAGTAGATTGCGGCAGACCTAGACAGACCAAATCCAAGTCACTTTGACCCATACCAAACTTCTCGTTATACATACTTCAGACTTAAATATGTAGCTTTTTGATAAAAGATGTTATCTAATAATGCTTATAATCTAAAGAGGAAGGGAATTTGTTAAAAAAATATAAATATTTTATAAATATACCGCTTATTATATTTATATAAACTGTGTACATAAAATAATTGGTCATTAATGTATTTAGTATCTCTGTCAGATGATATTGCGTTATGATGTTTCCATGTTGTAAAAATTCACCAAATGAAGACACACCTAGCTCGTTTAATTTTTTCTTCGACCTGGTAAGTATACTGAAATACTACGTGCTGGAGACATTCAAACTCTCCACGCAGTCAGTGTTTATGTTACAGCGATAAGACCGAGTCGCGCGGACAAGTACACTTGCTTTCCTTTCGCTACACTCAAAACGCTCAAAACATAAACATGGGTCAAAGTCAATCAGCTGGGGGATGGTTAACCTATATTATTTTGGAAAATTGAAAAATTTATTGTTAAACTAAAATCTTCATGATGATTATATACTTCTTTCAGTAATGGTACAAATGCTAAACAAGAATCAAATCCGTTTGAAGAAGAAGAATGGGATGAAGATGGCGGTGAACCATTAGTAGATAATGGAGAACCCGGTGTTCCTGTACGTGCGTTATACGACTATGAAGGAGCAGAAGCAGACGAGCTTAGCTTTAAACAAGGTATGTAATATCATTAATAAAAATTTAATTATACGTACTTTGGTTAAGGTATTTCCTTTTGTCCCGTTATTTCAATTCTATATCTTACAGCATATGATATAAGTATGAGATTAAAACGTTAAAATAATTACACGAAATCATTAAAAATATCTAAAAGTAATATATTTTTTTTATTTTCACAGGTGATATATTTGAAAAATTAGAAGACGAAGATGAACAAGGATGGTGTAAAGGAAGAAAAGATGGAAGAGTAGGTTTGTATCCTGCAAACTATGTAGACCTTGTGTCTCAGTAAATCACCATGTGAAGCCAAATTTCATGAACACTGTTAGTTACTTAACACATAAAGTGTATGAAAAAAGAAACGAAATTTTTATTTTCTTGTTTATTTCTCAGTGAAATAGCGCCTTCTTAAAATTTGTAAATGTTGTTAGGTAAGAGTTACATAAGACTATACTAGAGGTCAATCATTTTATGTGATATAAGATGATCACTAAAAATAATGAATATTATAGTTCGATGTAACAACTAAATGATACAAGTTTTACAATTGAAAATGTAACAGGCGTCAAGAATGATATGAAACTGTGTGCAACCATTTTGGTTCTTTTTCTCAGATCAATGTAGCTCATTGCGAATAGCACTTGCAAAGAAACATTTACCCCGATGGGTAATAGTTTTCTGTAGGTAGGTAGGATTATCTGTATCCATCTAATAGTTAGTACTAGACAATAAGATGGATAATACATATACCACAGGTATATTAAGTTTAGAGCGTCGAGATAATGTATAATTATACATTTTCTGACTCATTACCATTGTTGCTATTAAACATTTCGGCAAACACGGCGAGAAGTATATTTAATTTATTGTTATTCAAATGAATACTATTGAAACTTATTCTGTCTGAATGATATCGTTGTATATAATAGATGTAAGAGCATAACAGTATGTAAAGTTGCAATTGTTTAACGAAGTTAAGATTTTATGATATTTAAAGTACATCGGCATAATAATGAAAAACTTCGAAAGATACGTACATTAAATGTACTAATAAATTTGGGACCCAGAATTGTCCAGGCCTCTTTTTTTATTGAATGAAGAAACCACAACAAATTATTAATTTGCAAAAGAAAAAATTTATGTTATAAATTATAATAAAATTATAATGATACGTACCATGTATTTTCTATTCAATTGTAAGAGCAGAATTGCATAATTGGTTACTGTATGTCTTGTACATAATTATCTTTCATTGAAGAAATATTCAATTACTGTTTATAAATAAAAGCTTAATATCATTTCTAATTGAATGAGCCTTTATACAAAATTCAGTACATACTATTGAAAATACGACGTGACACGACCTAAGAAATGAAAATGAAAGCGCAAAATGTATTAAATGCGGTAAACATCTATCATAATTCGAATTTCTTGATGTTGAGTTAAACGTTCATCATAAATCAATGTACCTTCACTACTGCATAACTTTCAAAAATCTTTAGCGTAGACACATTGTTATGTTAATGTAAACAATAACGTTGCAGAATAATTACGAAACCAAACGAACTATAGATTTAAATGGTTCAAAAAGGGAGCATTTATAGTTTTCCATGTAACAAGATAAATACAAATCAGTTAGGGTCAGCTTTAATAAAGTCAGTTGTTATTTATATATTTTGATTTCGCGAAGCGCTCAGAGAAGTTTACTTACAGTCAAGTTAATAATAATAGTGATAAAGTGCTAGTTATTCTTCACAAGTAAGTAACAAGTGTCACTGTACACAGTATTTATGTAAATATATAATAGAATATAATAAGATTTACAATTCAGCCAGCGACTGATTATTGTAATTGTTTACATCATTAGTCCTCCAAATTATTTTCTGTAAAGAGTATTCGCAATTCCACGATGTTGTTAAATAGATTCTAATTTGTGTATAAAATTTATTATGTATAACTTGATAAGTAGAGTATGTATGAAATATTACACAATTCGTAATGCAAACGACTATTTTCGATTAAATAACCATGATGCGCCAATGAATTTCATGATTGTTGATTGAGTTTGCAAGGAAAGCACCACAATGTGATCATGCATTATTTATATGCTGACATAAATATCTATCATGGGTTATAATGTAAAATTGTTAAAGAAGAAAACAATTTGCGTATAACATTATTTCATATAAAAACATTATATTTGCATACTCGTTAATATACACGTTAAATTCCAGTCAACAAAATACGTTACATTTTATACGCGAGTGTTTCTTTTATCAATCCTACTTCTAATCCATTCTACTAAACACTTCATCGCGTAGATTTTCTATTACACTTAATATTTGTTGAAAATAAAACTGTACTTTATTTCTGTATAAATAGTTAGTATTTATTGGAAATAAAATTGTGCTTTAATAATAATTATTATATGCGCTTAAAATCGATATATTCTTACGTGTATAAGATTCTTCATTAGCATATATACATACGGAGAAATCTCGTAGAGAGAGTTAAACAAGTTTACGGAAGGCATATTCAGCGGGATTGAAATATTGATAAGTGTATTTTTTGAATAAAATTAAAGGAAGTCAATTTTTTCTGCATCTTCAAATGTATTGTCAATATTGGGAGCATTCAATATCTGATACATTATAAATCAAAACTGTACATATATTTATATATTGCAATTGTGTCTCAAACGTTAATATAAAGAATTTGTACGTATCACGTTCAATCTTCAATTAAATTTACTTTTCCAGGATATTTTGACATAAAATGACTAACAAATTTTTTGCTTCAGCAGATTATAAATTGTAATTATGAAGTTATTATGTAATATGTACAAACATGCTTAGATGCGACTTACTTCACAGTAAGAATAAGTGCAACCTAATTTTCGCTGCTACAAATATTATAATGTAACCGAATGTAAAATTCTGCATAAATAAATAAGAAAACTAATTTTTGAGAAACATAGTTGAATATATATGCAGAGTTAGCTCTTCTTCCCCGGTTAACAGGTTAAAAGAATATTGTAAGAACAATCATTAATCACATCAATGCGTTGCAACATGCTTTTGTAAATCTTCAAGACTTGCAAATGGCTTTTCGCATAATTGACAAACATATGCATTGCCATGATCTATATCTAAATGTTCAGATAACTCTTCCTCAGTTTCAAAAAGTTCATCGCAAATCATACACTGGTACTCATATGCCTTTATTCCTTGCTTCTCCCATTCTGCTATTGCAGCTTCTTCTTCATGAGCCTGCATATGCATTTCTAGTAACATTTCTGAATTAAACGATTCTGCACATTGCAGACAGTGATACGGATCATCAGTCGTTTTCTCAGTTTCATTAGCAATATTAATAAGATTGGGATTATCATCTTCCTCATCAAACAAATGTTTCTCTACATGAGCCTCGAGTGCATCTTCAGAGTCCAAGGAATCACCACAAATTGCACACTGATATTGTTCTTTACCAGTGCTCTGATCATCTTCACTTATATCATCACAATGCTTTTGTAAATGATCTTTCAGTATTTCTTCATCTGTAAATATTTTATCACATACGAAACAAGTATATGTCTCCTTTGGCTTTACTAATCTTTGCACACTATCCCCTTTTAATCCTTTGGTTACTACCTGAACATTCCCTACTTCTAAGTTAAAATTGTCTGATTTTACAAACATATTTTCTGCCTTCGAAAGTTGAGATTTTTCAGACTTTAAGTATATCACTTCTTTAGAATTTTGTGAAGGATTCGTGTGGGATAACTTTTGAATTTCCCCTTTCGTTATATTTTCTATATTAAATTCGGACTGATCGTGACTTTCTAAATGACGAACAAGAAGCTTTTCTGTTCTAAACGTTGAATTACATACATAACATTTGTGGACTTGCTGTTTCATGGATTTACATACATGAGCTTTTACAAATCTAGCTTCAACTATTTCATGGCATCTTTTGCATCTCATCATTTTATGTTTATTCTGTCGTGGTGTAGCGGGAGATTCTGTTTTATGCATTCGAACATGAGCTGCAACCTCACTGCGGCTGTTGAACGACTGCTCACATACGCCACATATATGTTTTTCACCAAGAGGTAAATTTACATTAAAAACATTTTCTTGATTTTCTACTTGTAATTCGTTTTTCATAACAGATTCAGTTATAGTGCCATTAGAGTCTGCTTTAGATCCTTCTTCTTGATTTATTGTACTAATAGCTTGGTTTTTTATACTTTCTGATTTGGGTACATTATGATCATTTTTTATTTTGGATACTTCACATATTTCTATTTCATCTGACAAATTAGAGTCAGAATCTAATGCAGAAGTATTGTAATCATTATATCTGATTGGCAGCACGCTTTGTCGTTTATGAGAAACCATGCTAAACGGTCCACCAAGTTTATTTTTAACATTGCGCTTAGTTATAACGTGACTATTATTAATATTCCGATTTTTATTTTCCTTGGCCACATCTAAACGTTTTAATACAACTTTCGGCTGATACTTTTTCGAATTTACCATTTCTTTCAGAAATCTAGGTGAAACTCTTCCAGATTTCAATTTAGGTGAATTAGGTTCTGAGCCACAACTCCTCACCAAAGAAGATTCAAAATTTTTCTTTATAGTCTTTTCTATTATACTTTTAAGCTGTTGATCCAAAGTTTGATACGAATTCCTGCAACCATTTCCTCTTTCATCTTCGTTTGTATTACTAGTTACTCCAAATAATCTGTGCTTCATTTCTTTCTCTACGAAACCTGCTATCTCAACTTGTACACGCTTTAAAGCTTCTATTTCTGTTCCCTCCACTTCTATGTTTAAACATCGTTCAATACATTTCTTATCGCTAGAATCAGTTGGAACAGGATTTATTCGACGAAGCTGTACTGCATCAATAATATCAGTATTCTTTTCTTGTGAATTCTGTTCAAAATTATTGTCTTTCTGGTGTTTTAACAAACTGATCGAACTTGTTTTACTCAATGGTTCCGAAAGCATCAAAGTGGAAGTAACTATGTATGTAGCATCACCAACTTCTAATTCTGATTTTACTGAACATGGAGTGAATGTATCTTCTATAATTTCTACGTCGCTCTTCCTTGGTGATGTCTCTGCAACTGTATTTTTAAGCAGTAGCAATGAAGAACTTTCTTTTACTTGTAAATCTTCTTCAGGAAATTTGTCTTTTTTTACTTCATCTTGTTCAATAGAATCCTTCATAGAAGTGCTTTTACTTTCAGTTAAGGAAACATCAGAATTTATATCTTTCAATGACTTTGTTTTTCGTGTATCTGAATCTGTGTCTATGCACATAAAATCATTCATTTCATGTTCAAGACCATATTTATCTGACATATTAGTTTCTAGTTGCATTAAGGCCAAGGACATTCTTTTTTGTTTCTCACTATCCTTATCCAAAATTGTTTTCGCTCGTGCCTTTTGCACTGGTGACAACTGAGTATCATCTGATGCCATGGAATCTGTATCTGAAACACTTTCTCCTGTAGCTGCCAAAAGGGCCCTCTTTCTGGCAACCCATCTTTTAGTTGATGCTTTTCTTTCTTCTGTCGTTCTACCGCGTTTCCCAGTTAGCATCTTTACCTTTATTGGAACCAATGTTGGTTTTATTTGAACACTACCTTCATTTACGGGTTCTTCATTTTTACGATTATCATTATTACAAGCATCCTGAGTTTTCTTCGAAGAGTCCTTTGAAGATGTAACATCATCTTCAGACATATATGTTTTTTTAAGCGTTGTTTCAACCTTTACAGAGTCTGCATGTGTAAACTCTAATGGTATCAATGGTGGCACTTCTGTTTTTGGTTTCTTCTGAAATAAGTATTCTCATGACATTAAACCTTATACTAGAAATTGAGTTACTTGAAATAAAAATAAAGCAACTCTTTGGTATTTACTTTTTTATATTTAGAGCAGGGCATTATATAAACAATGCCTGATAAGAATAAAATTCTGAATAAATTTTTGTCTGAATGGATATAAGGATGTAAGGCAGCAACTTGAATTAACCTTCAAACTTGTTTATTACCAGCAAATAACAAATTTATAAATACACCCTTTTTCAATTAATGACACAAATAAATGTGTGCTTAGCAAATGATAATTTTTGAAAAAAAATTGATAGTAGTTACATAAACATAAATTTTGAGATATTACTCATCATTTGAAATAATATTTGCAATCAAGGGTTTCATAACCATGTATCATAAGACAAATGTACTACCCAAAGAAAAATATGTCTTTGAAAAACTAAGAGAGTTAGTTTGTACTTTGTCAACATTATGAATACCTTCTCAGAAGTATCTGAAAGACCATCTTGTCCATCACATTGTTGTAAATCGTCACCTGTGACTTTGGGTTCCGTACTCTAATCCAAAAAGAGTTAAATATAAATTTCCTTAAATAGCATATTATTATGTTCTTGTCATAACTTTATACCAAACTGTTGAATATAATTATAACAAGTTCTAATTACATATAATTATGCAAAATTACAGTTAATTCATTAAAATACTTGATAAATTTAGTTCATTATTGAAATATTACATTTGTTAAACTCAGAAACTGTTCCATACCGCATTTTCAGAGGTTTCTACAATGCCTAAGTGATTCAGTAACATTTGGTTTGAACGTATAAATTGTTCTTTGAACTCATTCCACAGATCCAACTTGTACAGACACACGTGACAAATGATGTTTGGCAACCCATCTTCGGGTTTAATCTAAAAAGAAAGATTACTCGCTGTCAAAACAAAGAAAAATATTCACCTACTTGTATATTTAGGTTGTAAAGAAGACACAGTAAACAACATACATCGATTGAGGTACACTTGATCAGATCATTCACTTTTGGTCGAAGGACTTCGTCAAAAAGGACACTCATACAACCATCATCAACGAGGCAGATACGACATCTCTCCTTGAGATTTGATAATTTACGTTTTCGCGACATCTTCTCTGTCTTATAGAAAATATTCGACGAAATTACGTATATACGTATTCCTCTGATATCAAACACACTGAAGTTAGCGGTGAGTTACACGGCGAGTGTTGTAACGATAAATTGAACGGACTATCGATACTAAGCTTAAATTATAATACATATTCAAGTAATTGTAAAGAAACCATTATTTCCTATTTACAAAATGAATAAAACTGTAACTACTTTAATTGTAGGTGCTTACCACGTATTAAATTACTTTTTCCTTAAAAAAATTAACATCATCACCTTATTCAACATACGAGGAATTAACAATTTCTGACTCAATTTCAAACTCTTAAGAGTATTTTTTTATACCATGACATTTCTTTCAAAATATATAGAAAAACTCGAAAAAGCAATGAATAAAAATGTTTTTTAATGGTATTAGATTTTCTCTGGAACTTCTCTGAATTAATATATCGTTGTGCGTTAATAACAGATCATGTTAATATTAACAAGTGGTTCTACTCTAACTAAAAATAACATTTTCAACTGTCATATTTAATCATTTCTATTCACACATAAAATGGCATAGTAATCTAAGATATCTAATGAGAAAAAATGGATATTACATAATAGAGATTTACATTGGGCGGTTGGAACGGGTAACCCAAAAACATATGATATGTATAATAGGCTGGGCGATCTTATGGTAGGGATGAAATCGGAAATGGAGAGAAGAACAATAACTGGAGTAGCTTTCCTCTCTTTCTAATGGTGCTGTTGGTGGGGAATTCGTGTGGTCCAACCACCAACTAGGTACATGATAGACCTATCATCTTATGGGACTTCGTGTCTCATGTTCTGAAATACCGATAGTGTAAAAAGTCAGGGATTTTCTGCTGCCCTCTACGTT
>NW_015373962.1:914086-915261 GCF_001272555.1 Dufourea novaeangliae
GGCCGCCAGCGCGTCTCACCCTCCTCCTCTCGATCCGAGCAGGGTCGGTCATCTCCCGACTCCGCTCGTCGTCCTCCTTCCGCGAGACCACCGTCTCGCAGAAGGAGGACACCGCCCCCCACGACCCCTCGCTCTCCACCATGGCAGCAACCACGGCAGGGAGCGAGAGGTCCCACCCGACCACCAGTCGGAGCGCCCGCCTCTCTATTCGAGCTCAACTAGTCTAACTTCTACCTTGTTGTCGAGTCTAAAGTACGCAATGTTGTTAGTTCATGAGTGTTCGGTACGTCGGAAAATTATCGATGGGACCATGGTCGTGAACGGATTTTCTTCCGTCCGTTCGCTGTAGAGTAGACGTATTAAAAAGGAGTCTTAGGTTGGAGTCTCGACGGACCTATTGGTTTTTTTTCACGTATAAAAAAGTTATTGTGTTTAATATTGTTTTTATGAATATGTATACGTATTATTATTATGTACATTTGAGTAAATTATTTTATTATTCCATTGTTACTACAACAGTTTAACTGTGACAACGAACGCATGTATATTTTCAAATATCGGACTAATAGTATATTTTTATTCTATATTATTACATATAAGTGAGTAATACGTATCAAAAACGTAATCGCAACACAGATTTTTACTACACCACAAACATCGCATAAAAGATATTTCGTTATATTGACATTTGTAATAATTATGGATGTTGAGGGAAAATCAATATTATTGACATTATGAAACATATAACGAAATGTCACTGTTATACTTAAAAAAGTTTTAAAGTTCCATTTATATCATTGTCCTGTGAAAATGTTCATACTTCCAGCAGCATTCATATTCCAATCAAAGAATTTACAAAATAAGGAAAAGAAATCTGAAGTAATTTTCTCTAGTTCCATACATCTTTATCTAGAATAATTTTCTAAAACATTCAAAGTACTAGACATTTTTACACTTTGAATCTCATATCGATTTCTAAAATAATCCTACATAGTTCTATGTAATATAGAACGTGGTTTTATGAGATGGATTCGAAGTTCGCAGCCATTAGCTCGATATTGTCTTCAGTTTACAGTACGTTACCGATGATAATATTGATTGCCTAGGCCTCACCACGAGGAGGTTGCTGCGAGTGAAGGCCCAAGGCAGGTAGATGGAATCACAAGTTCCACATC